>NC_056743.1:451763382-452063382 GCF_019279795.1 Protopterus annectens
CGTACTTTAGTGAACAAAAGTGAGCAAAGCCTACTTCATATCTAAGCATTCATTTTCACTGCCTTAGTATTTCTTCTCAGCATTGCTTAACACTTGACTAATACAGCACAAAGTGTACTCCCCGCTTTAAATATCCTGGGATAATACAACTCCAAACTCTGCTTCTTATGCATTCGTATAGAAAAGAACTACTTACTAAAATCAAAAGTCACTAACACTGGCACAGAACTTAATAATCTTTTTCGATCATTAAATGATTTAGGCGCATCATGAAACCATTCTCAGACCTGTATTTAGCTTTTCAATGACCCCAAAATGCACTTGCCACTAAGTATTAGTAACCTTTACTGAGAACTTATTGCTGGCTGTTTGCCATTGTATAACCAGCTTTAGTCTATCCTGTAAATTAATGTAATGTTCCATCACAGTTTTAAATGGTATTGCCCCTTCTTCCTTAGTCTCTTATAGCAATATCAAGAAGAGATGAAATGGGGAAACCTAAGTAATAGAAGCTTCTGGTACCTGTCATCGCTAACATATCAGGTAGGTTAACAATTCTACCCAGTTCTTACCATCTGTGTCAATTACTTTTCTTAAGAACTTCAGCATTTTATCGAATTACACCATCAGTCTGAGGATGATACATTGATATTTTTACCTGCTTAAGCTGAAGGCATTAGCATAACAGATATAGTATCCTTGACATGAAGGACATGCCTTGGTGACGAAGTATCTCTTTAGGGATACCCACAATCGAAAATAGTAGCGCCTGTTCACTGGCAATAGCCTCAGCATTAGCCATTAGATAATAGTACAGCTTACTGGAAATTTTGTAGCATATTCCATTATTACTAGTATGTATTGATATACCTCTAGACTTTGTTAGTGTTCCCAAAATGCTCATAGCATCACACTCAAATTGTATTTTTGTAATGATAGACATTGAGATAAAAGAGCTCTTAATTTCAGGCTAAGCTGTAGTTTTTTGACATTCTGGGCAAGCCAAGAAGAACATATATTTTCATTTTTTTTGTTATAACTGGGCAATAAAATCTGGCTAACACTCTTGCCTCAGTTGTGTCCTTCCTCAGGTAACCTCTTAACCCTTGATTATAGGCTAGCTTTAAAACTGAGGTCATATTAGGTTTTGGCACTTACAAGAGATGTAGAATTCCCTTCATATTGTTCTACTTCATATGAATCATATTTTTACTCAAAAATAGGGATAAAAAGTAATGGGTCCCTCTTGATCACTATCTTCTCCTACAACGTTGCTTATAGGCTATTCTCCTTGTTTCACTTCTTTATGGAAGGTACATTTCTGGGGTTATTTTATCATTTTAGTCAGTCCTACCTATTGATGTTTCCGGATATTCTTCATCCTGGATTCCACTATGGCTGTTAATAATTCCTCAGTGGTCGTAGGTAAAAGACAGCACACAAGGAACGGCAGAGAACAAGTCTTATTAGCAAGCAGTCCAGAAACAACAACAAAATGTCTCTAGCTATAAATTCAGCAGGGATATGTGAGCTTAAAACAGGTCATGTACTTGGTAACAGAGACATGGCAAGGAATCTTATGTTTGGCAGGTCCTTGGCCAAAATGTCGCACTCAAACCACCACTGTAAGTCTTAGGAAGTAGTTGAGGCCAAGATTTGCAAAAAAAAAAAAAAAAAAAAACTTTATTATATCAAAGCACAAGAAAATAAACAGGATTAGTGCATATGGCTTAGCATAATGTCTGTACAGTCTGAACAATACCTTCATGTGTACAGTTCTCTAACAGCTTCCCTGCCCTCAGCCTGTTAAAATGGTAAGTCACAATTACAGACTTTGCTGTGACCTAGGACTTGCCTTCAGATAAACCAAATTCAGAAGAATTTTCAACAGAGTTTACTTCAGGCCACATTATGAGTGGGCTGTTGAAGTCCCAATCGTTTGGGTACAACCCTACTCTGATCCACAATCACTTCTGAATGAGAACCACCATCCTGATGTGCCTTGAACAAGCAACATCCTTTTATGCAGCCCTTATGAAGATACTGTCTTCCTATTAACTGACTAATGCAGTCTATTTCTTGACTAACCTGCTGTGCGAATTTTACTAGCACAAATACTGTAACACTCTTTTAAAGACCCAGACACACACACACACAAACCTCTCACTCTTACTACATATATCGATAAAACATTCTGTATTTTACCACAAACCCCAGCAGTATCTACTTCATAGGTTCAGAGAAGGCAAGCAGTTGCAAATATCATTAGGAACCTACCCACAGCAGTTTGCTTATGCCCCTGTCCATAAGGGATTGAGGGACCAGATCCAAAGCAAATTTTCAGTTACTGAGGCTATTATCTAAATTAGTTTTAAAAAGGGTAAAGGAGGAGTTTTGTTTGATGTGGCATGGGGGGATTTATTCAAAGGTGGTGAATACGTTGAGAAAGATATCTGTTTCTCTTGCAGGTTCTGGTTATATTACAGTGTAGCCTTTGGTCCCCAGCGCAGGTATTTGTGGTGTTTGCAGTTTTGCAAACATGAAGAAGCTCAGGTCACTCAATGCCATTTGCTGCCTTGTGGGCCAGGCTGAGAACAACTCAGAGAAGTCGGTGAGAGATGAAACACAGTGGTAGAGCTTTTTGATATTCTGTATAGCTTAGGAAGCTTACACATCAAATTGTTTTATGGTGAGGAAAATTTGCATTTCCTCTTAGTTGAAGCATGTGTTTGGAGAGGTATATGCCAAAGGAGGCTTTACATTCTGTTATGAGTGTAATAATTGCAGAATAGAGGGGCATACCTTTCTTGGATCTTGAGGATACACAAAACCCAACCCTCCATGTACCACCATTCTTAAAGCCAAGAACCATTAAAAAAGGGGGGTTCTGGGTCTTGAGAATATTAGTTTAGTAGTTAACTGGGCAAATCAAGAAAGTATACTGCTATATATTTTAGCACTAAACTTTATTCCAAGGTCCAGACACCATGAATTTGTATGGGATAGTCCCTCTTGGGAAATATGGGGGTTATTTGGGGCGTTAAGGTCATTATTGAGATTGCAGTCATAAGCAAACTTCCTCAGCCAGAGTCCATTGGCCTCAGCCTTGACATCAGTGAAGCATAAGCTGAAGAGGAATGTTTCTAGAAAAGACTCCATAAGGGACCCCATTGGTGATAAATCTTTTTGAGGAAATCTTGTCACCTACCCTAATAGAATGGGATTTGTCTGCTGACCAGGTCTCTATAAAACAAAGTTCTCTAAGGGTTAATTTTTCATTGGATGATTTATCAATGATACCAGTATGTTGGTAGGGTCATTGTCAATTCCAGGTCGGCATCGTCTAGCACTTAAGTGACTCTATCAGAGAAATCAGCCAGGTTAAGTAGTCAGAATCTGCCTTTTTCAAACTTTTTTAGGTTGTGGGAATAGATGCTACCAATATCCTTGTTTATGAATTCATTGATGATATCTTTAATTTCCTTACATACAAGGTTGTTGAGGTAATTGGTCTACAGTTTGCAGTTTTAGTATCCAGGTTACCTTTGAAGATAGAGACCTGGTTTCTGACAGAGAGCTGCTTATCAGGTTTTAGGACAGACAGTGTCCTGGATGTTGTCTGGACTCATATGACCGTTTACTTATTCTAAGGTAACAATGAGGAGTGGTAATTTGATGGTTGGTGACCATACCACTCAACCTCTTAGAGCAAGAAATTTAGACAAAGCCATAAATAATGAAAGGACAAAGTCCAAAAAATAGGGACATTTTGTAAGTATTGCTCTTACAAACTTAGAAAGCTGAAAGAATAGCAGGTTTTGCATTAGCGTAATTTTTATAACGGGTATGAAGTCTAAAACTCAGATTTTTGTCATTATTTTTTTACTTCAGTCTTCAATGATTTGCCAGAAAACTACAATTTTTAGAAAAAACAGATTAAAAATATGAGGCAAAAATCTGGACATTCTGAGAAAATCTGGACAGTTGAGAGGTATGCTGGGGAGGGAGAGGGAAGGAGTTTGAACTAAATTTGTGCACAAGTATATTTGTGATATCCTTTGCCTCTGAGTTAACTGTGCAATTAGGTATCAACGTAGTGCAATCTGAATATTATTCCTGACCATAACTGAAAAGGATTTATGGTTATCGTTGAAGGTGATAGCAAAATTTAACTGAGATTTAACCTTGCTAGTTGGGGTTCCATCAAAGGGTTTTGCGTCTGAACTTGGCATTGTATTTGTATTAATGAGAAAAGTGGCCTTGAAGTAGGCACCTCGGAGCAAAAATCAGTGCAAAATGTGGCTGATTTATATATAGGGTGCTCATGTGGTGGGGAGTTCTTAAATTCCATGAGACTGGTAGCTAGACCTAGGACTTTTGGCATGAAGAAGGCTCTGAATACAGTAGGATTAGAGGGTACCTTTGCCTGGGAACGTATGGAAAATACTCTGGTGCACAATGCTCAGATTTAACCAGCAAGGGAATGACTATGGGTGTGATGTATAATGGTGCCATATTTGTGAGAACCAGTTCAGAAACATTGGGGCCCTCATACGAGTAAAAAGTAAATCACTGAAGAGCTGTTGTGCATATCCTTTTTTTGTGAACATTAGCCAGTTTTATGGTTGGATAATAAGAACTATTTGTTAAGCAGGTAGGCCCACTGGACACACAATCCATTTTCAGGTGTGACCCAATCACAACGTCTGATTAACTGACTTGCTCAAGGTCACACATCAGGCAAATGAGGGCTGATGGAATTAAACATGTAACAGAAACTACACCTCACTGCATTTAATCCTCTTTGCTGACTTCCTTTTCTTTAGGTTGATTATGTTCAATTGATGTTTAGGAATTCTAATTTATTAAGGTAGTTGTCATGGAATATGGACATCATGGTAGGAATTCTGTAGTTGGCCACAATATAAAAGATGGATGCATGTGTAGCTACCAAGATATGTATGAATTCTAGGTGGAGTAGGTATGAGTTGATAGTATTATGAATAAAAACCGACTCATCACCACCAAAGATGGGGACTATTCTCATCTGAGGATCCAAAGAAGTGGTAGGCAGTCAAATCAAGTACAGAACAATTGTTATTACTGCATTGGAACCATTTTCCCATGGTCATACAGATATTTGTTTTCAGGTCTCAAGGGTAGTCATTTTTTTGTTCAGGTTTCTAACACTGAGCAGTCCCACATTGCTATAGGTCTGATTTCAATTTGCTATGTTGGCAGATGTAGGAGAATGACTTTGCCCAAAAAGCCACTGTGGGGCAAAAGATGTCTTGGATGATGCACAGAAGCAGTGTGGAGACAGGCACAGACCATCCCTAGCAAAATAGTTAGGACTCACAAACATCATCCCCCCCAGCCTAACGCACATTGGATCTCCCTGGAATGACACCAGTAAGTGAGTCATTTGCTGAAGCCAGTTGTCTTTCACTGTATTGTAATATTATTCCTTCTCACTGATGGAAATATACTACTCGAAGACTAGCTGCTTGCAAGCATCAGAAAAATGGTTAGAGAGTTAAACTAGGTCCTACTTTATGTTTCAAGAGGTGCAATGCAAGTTGGTCGCAACTGTATGAGCAGTGACCATGCCACACATATAATTGTGGTGAAGGGCCAGAGAGCTGGTGACATCATGAATTCTGGCACCCACGAGACAGCTGTCACCCTATTCTTGCTCAGTGGAGCATTGGCATGCCCCGCTATGGATCTGATTGCAACCTGGGCTTCTTTATGGAGGCAGTTGTGCCTTATGAAAAAAACATGAAAAATGGCAAACTTCCTGAGATTTTAGAAGAAAAAAAATGTTTTGTAAGTTTCCTTTAATAGCTGAACAACTATTTCTGTATCTGAAACTCCTTAATGTTATTATGAAACAACAGAAACATCTCGAATTCTATAAGAACAAGCTTTTATTTTGGTAGAAAAATGCAGTCCAGTCCTTCAAACTGTTATGGGTATGGTTTGCTCAAGAGAAACTCAGATTTTCATAAATAATATCCCACTTTGGGCATTTGCAAAGGTGGCGACCCTAATTATGAGACTAGGACATTATTATTTAAAGCAGCATTACTTGCTAGACTACAGGTATTGAGCATGCCCCATGGGTGACTCATGTTTGTTAGGTTAATAGAGGGCACTGCTGTAAGTCATGGCTTTGTATGCTAAGGTTTGAGTATAACAGTAAACTGCCAAAGAGACCTTTGAGGTTTGTAGATCATTATATGTAATGTTCCTATTCAGCCACTGTAGCTATATAGCATGTGCATATAAGTACTGAGCATGTGCAAGAACAGTGCCATTTTGTACAGTCAGCCAGAGTGAATGCAGTCATGAATGGAGTTGCACATGTGAGTGTGTTACTAATGAGTGAATCAGCTTAAATACAAGTTTTGTTTACAGCTACTGCCAATGTTTATGTACAATAAATATCTTGAACCCATACACCGCTTCGTCTCTTTTGAAAGTGACATGGTGCCAGAATGAGATATGAAGTTGAAGAAAAACATAAGTCATAAGGTGCGCAGTTAAAAGTGGAGAAATATACCAGAGTGAACTGGCAAACAGGTCAGCGGTTATTCAGAGGTACTTAAACTCGTTTTAATGAGTTTTCAGTTGCCGAATAAGTGGTGAAGCATTCAAGATGTTCTAAATAATTACTGAGATGAACAAAATGTCAGAAATTGTGACATATTAATAAAATTATTCAAAATAAATACAAAGGTATTTGAAACACTTTCCAAAATGCTTTAAAATGTACGAAAAGGCTAAAATGACCGCATTTCTTCACAATGAACTACTTTTTCGCATTAACGCTATTCAAAGTGTCCAAAGTTTGTGGAATGTTTGCAGTGTTAGTGAAGCCTTTTCAAAGTGTTTGTTGTGCATTCGAACATAGTTACAAGTGCCTGGTCTAAGCATAGTTGTTTAAACAGGTCTACTTTAGAAGAGCGAAATGCCACAGACCCAACTTTCATAATACCATGGTGACAACTGCATTTCAACTTCCTCTCAGAACACCAACTGAAAACTCCAGGTTAGTAGCCACTTGGCCACCATGTTGAACTTTGCCCCTTACCCCAGCTGTAGTGCAATCTTGGAGTTGGTATATTTTGTTAGGGTGTGTGTGTGGGGGGGGTTAATTTGCTTCAATTTTAATTTATTTTGTAGTGTGGACTTACCTGGAGTTTTTTGTCAGTGTTCCGAGAGGTTGTAAAAGTGTAGTTGTCGGTTAAGTCACCTTGGCATTATGAAAGTCGGGTATGTGGCATTTTGCTCTTCTAAAGCAGACCCTTTTAAATATTTTTTGTTGTTATGGTAGAGGGATTTCACAGACCTGAACTGCTGGTGTTAATAACAATATTGCTGAGAATTGGAGAGTGTTTGAACAAGAATATGGTATTTTCACACAAATTGCTTTTCTGATAAACACACGCATACAAAAGCCTTCATATTTCTTAATTTAGCAGGCTTGGAAGCCATTGAGAGAGGGAACACTCATTTGTGTATGCACCGTCTGTGTATGCAGGGCAGGGGGAAAACAGCTATATTGTGATACAAGCTGAAATCTGGAAAGACCCTGAGTGCTTAAAACATAAATTTAGAGAAATGTGTAACCCTCAAAAGAATGTTACAGTGGAAAGGCACATATTTTCCACAAGAAATTAAAAGCTAGGTGAAACTATAGCAGCATATATTACTGACTTTAGAAATAAAGCTAAAATGTGCAGATTTGGTGATTTGAGAGATGAGTTGATAAGACAGACTTGTGTGTGTTGTCAATAGTGATACAGTGAGAAAGATTTTGCTTCGAGATAGTTATTTAACGCTGAGCAAAGACATAGAGATTTGTCAAATATATGAGCTTACAGAAAAGCACACAAATATGCTTATGAATGAGAAAAATGCGCTTGAAGTAACTAACAGTGTGAATGTTGATAGTACGCAACATAAGGTTGGGTGCAAACCGAAATATAAACTGAAGGCTGCCACACCCCACCTCATTGTTAACTATAAACTGAACTGGGCAACTTCTAACCCTAACCATAAGCCGAATACAGCCGCAGTAACAAACACCCTTATTGTTAACTGTCGTAATTGTGGAAGCAACCATGAAACTAAACGGGAAACGTTGCTAGTTTTTGGTCAGTAAATTCACAAATGTAAAAAGTAGAATAATTTCAGAAGCTTTACAAGTCTAAAGTGGCACATACTTTTATTAAAAGAGAGCATCCAAAGAAGCAAGTAGATCATATAGAGAGCTGTGTGCAAACTTTTTATGTTGATGGTGTCTCTGTGATTGATGAAACTTTTAATACAGTAGATTATCAGTTGGCAGCAAAGGATGAAATATTTTGTACTGTTCAGATTAATGGGAAACCTGTAGAGCTTAAAGCAGATACTGGGTCCAAGTGCAATGTTATATCAACACAAATGTTTAAGCTGGGAACAGCTATGACTTGCAGTTTTACGTGGTCAAAAGACATGTGCAGTCATTGGTGGGCCTCTGAGATAGTTTGAGAATGGGACTGATATCGCTTAATGAAAAGATTCACCATATATGTCAGAACAACCACAATAGTTTTACACAGAATATTTTTTGTGAATATGCTGATATTTTCAAAGATGAGCTTGGTAAACTACCAGTCACATATTCCATGAAGTTAAACCATGAAGAAAGCCTATTTGTCAGACCAGCCAGGAAGGTTCCGGTAGCAATGCAGAGCAAAGTGAAAACCGCACTAAACAAAATAGTGAATTTAGGTGTGATAACTCCAGTAAAATAACCGACTGAATGGGTATCCTTCATGGTCATAGCTCATAAGAAAAGCTCAGATGATATTCGAATATGTATTGATCCCAGAGATTTAAACAAAGCACTTAAATGTCCTCATCAACCGCACAGTAGAAGAAGTAGCAACTTTTAAGCCAAATGCCACTATTTTTTCAGTCTTGGATGCAAAAAGTTAATTTTGGCAAATTTTGCTGGATCACAAATCTTCCTTGCTAACCACTTTCAGTGCACCATTTGGTACATACAGATTCTTGAGAATGCCATTTGGGATAAATTCTGCCAGTGAAGTATTTCAGCATGCAATGGAGCAGTAGACAACATTATTATAGGGGGCAATGATGAAGATGAACATGACCGAAACCTCAAGAAAGTTTTAGACCATGCACATGAAGCCAATCGTAAACTGAATCCTCAGAAATGTAAATTCAAGTTGAGAGAAGTTACTTATGTGGGTCATTTGTTTACTAGTTCTGGCTTACAACCAGATCCGTCTAAGCAAGCAGCAATTCTTGAGATGCCAATTCCAGACAGTGTCACATCTTTGAAACGTTTTCTAGGTATGGTCAAATATTTATTAAAGTCCATCCCAGACCTGAGTGACTGTTATGTGAATTGACATGGAAAAATGTAAACTGGTCCTGGTTAGAACAACACCAAAGAGCATTTGATGTTCTGAAACACAAAATTGCTTGTCCACCCACAATGAGATATTATGCTGTTTACAAACCAGTAACTCTTTCATGTGATGCCTCTGAGCACAATCTTGGTGCAGCATGTCTTCAAGAAGGTATATCAGTAGCCTGTGCATGAGGAACTTTAACCCAAACTGAGATACAGTATGCAGAAATTGAAAAAGAGCTTTTGCTAGTAGTGTTTACATGTTTGAAGTTCCATGATTATATTTATGGCAAACCTGTTCAAATAGACTGATCACCAGACTCTAGTGACAATTCTGATAAAGCCAATAAATTCATCCCTAGCATGCTTGTAATGCATGATGTTAAAATTGCAAAAGTACAATTTTAATATTGTTCACACAAAAGACAAATATCTCTACCGTGCAGATGCTTTGTCAAGAGCGCCCAGAAAAACTACAGAACAGCATGATAATGAGAAAGCAGACTTTGTCATGGAAGTCAGAAAATTTTAATTGTCACATCTTGATGAGCTCAGAAATCACACAGCTTTAGACCCTGCTCTTTAGAAGCTGAAACAATTTATCAATCAAGTATGGCCAGTCACGTCTTGATGAGCTCAGAAATCACACAGCTTTAGACCCTGCTCTTTCGAAGCTGAAACAATTTATCAATCAAGTATGGCCAGTGAGACAAATCAGTCTACCACTTGACACACACAATTATTTTCCTTACAGAGACAAGCTCATGCTGGAAAATGGAATCATCATGAAAGATCCTAAAGTGGTTATTCCTTCAGCACTACAACAGGAATATATCCAGATTTTATTTCATGGTCACCCGGGTACTGATTCAACCAAAAGAAGGACAAGAGGCATAGTATTCTGGCCTTCTGTGTCAAAAGATATAGAGAAGGAAACTCAAGCATGTTCTATTTGCAATAGTACTACCATATTTCCCCGAAAATAAGACGGGGTTTTATACTCTTTACCCTGCCAAAATGCAGATTAAGGCTTATTATCAGGGGATGCGTTATTTACCCACACCATCCAACAATCTACCTTTATTCATTTATTCATGTACAAAAATCAACATTTATTAATGAACACACATTGACATTTATTCATGTACAAAAATCGACATTTATTCATGTACACACATTGACATTTATTTTGTACTTTTCTGTTATTGGACAACATAGTTCTAATGCGTTAAAACAGTTGTGTGAGAATTCTGCATAAACAGTGCACCAAACATTTCAACTTCAGAATATCTGCACCTTGGCTTTCACAGTTATTCAAATACAGTCATGTCATCTTCTTCTGGAACATTGTCATAAGTGTCCAACCCCCGAATTTCAACCTGAATTTCTTGTGACTCCATTTCCTGTAGAACCATTGGCCCCAATCTGTCATGTCTAGCAACAGAGCTGTCCTTAAATGAGCACTGCTTGTCCAAGTAGTCTGCCCGTAGTGCATTGGCAACACATCTGTCAGTGATTTTATCCCATGACTTTTTCACCCAAGTCACAACCTCTTGCAGGCTAGGCTTCACAAAGTTTCCATGCTGATTTCTCTCCATTCTATTTTCAATGTAGTCATTGAGTTCCATGTGCAAATGGTCCTTGAACGGCTTGTTTATTGCAATATCAAGAGTATGGAGATAGGCAATCATTCCTGCAGGAATCATTATTTGATCTATTCTTCTCCGTGCAAGGAATTTCTTCATTTCTTTAGTGCGATGAGTGCTGGCTGAATCCCAGACTAGCAGACCTCTTTTGCCACCTCACAACACAAGTGGCAGCATTACATCGACCCACTTCCCTATAGCTGCTTGTGTGCACCAGGCTTTTTTGGTTTCAAGAATGTAAATGCCTGAAACACGTTCAGTCTTATTTTTCTTACCCTTACTAATGATTAGAGGTGGGGTTTTCTTTCCATCTAGATGAATTGCCAAAATACAGATAACACGTGCACTCTCGTAACCAGTGGAGGGAATGTAGATTGACGAGGCACCCCTCTGATCAATTGTTGTTTGAGATCCTTGGCCCATAAACACTGCAGTTTCATCCATAGCAATCATGTTGGAGAGTTGGTATTTAGAAAAGTCAATGCCATCAACAAAGGACTTGAACACAAGTGCACGTTTAATAACTTCAGTATCTTTCAGCTTGAACGGTGTTGTTGATCTTCTTAGAGACAGTTCGTATCGCTGAAGGAAGCCATCCAACCAATGTTGGGATGCTTTGAATTCTTCTCGGGATATTTCTAACTGTGGTGCCATTGCAAGGGCAAAAGCTTGGATATCAGCCCTGCGCACAACCAAAGCCTTTGCTCTCCTGTTAGCAATTCACTCACAGATGATGTCTTCCAGCTCAGGAAATAATGGTTGCCGACCTGATCCACACTTGCACTTCTTAGCATTTCCCTCGTCGGCCTGTTGACTGAAGTTATCATACACTGCATGCCATTTTCAGGCCATTCGGAGATCTAACTTCTTCTCTTTGCAGAAAGCCATCAGATTATTTCCCCGGGAGTCCGCCACGATTCCTTTCTTGTACGCAATGGAATAGCTCTTTCTTTTTGCACTCATCCTGTCTGGGGGGGGGGGGGGGTTAATTTGAAGACTTACGAACTGGAGCTGCAACACAAAATGGCACTATTTACAATCACAACCATGCACTATCACGTATGGGTGCTTTATGCACATTGTCTGTACGTTGACTGATCAAAATACTCCTGCCAGTGTTTATGGGCCAAGGATCTCAACCGTCAAGTGTGATTGTTAGGGTTACAGTAAGAATTTTGGAGGACTCCCAGGCAAAGAATCTTATGAATTTCTGCAAAGAGAAGAAGTTGGGTGTCCGAATGGTCTAAAAATGGTGAGCAGAGTACGATAACCTCAGTCAACGGGTGTCAATAATATTATTTTTTAATTCAACACGTCCATCGTGTGTTGTTGACAAGCTTAACTGGGGCTTATTTTGGGGTAGGGTTTATATCATGACCACCCTGGAAAACCATGCTAGGCCTTATTCATAGGTAGGTACTAGGCTATCTGCCCTAGGGCATTTATAAGCCTAGCCAGAAAGTGTTGGCTTTCGCCTCCCTTTTAGATTTGATTAGATTCCTGAGCCTCTGCTCAGCAGAGCCATAGAAGTGATCCCAGAAGTAAATTTACGATTTCCCATCCACTCGTCAAGATTTCTCTTGAAGAGGGTCAGTGAGGGGCTCTGCCTAACATGGATTGGGATTCTATTCCAGAGTGAGGGAAGCCTCTGGGATATGAATCTATCCCTATTTATTGTTGTGCTGAGGTTTGAATCCCTGGAACGTCTAGCTCTAAGGGATTTGGTTTTCTTGAGGTGGAGCATGTCCTTTAATTCCGGGTTAGACATGGCCTTGTACGTCAGGCAGAGATTGCCTCTGAGTAGGCGGTAAGCAACTGAGTAGAGCTGGAGTTTCTTTAGTCGAGCTGCATAGGGCATCTTTTTGAAGCCCACGATCCTCTTGGTGAGGTACTTCTGGGGTCTTTCCAGCTGCTGCAGGTGTTGGGTAAGGTACATCCCAAATGGGGCATTGTAGTCTATTATGGGCCTGATGAGCGATGAGTAGAGGGGCACAATGACCTCTCTTGATCTAGATGTGAACCCTTTCTTGATTAGGTGGGCTATATAGAAGGATTTTCTAACCACTTTGGCAATGTGATTATCAAAGGAGAGGTTGCTATCTACTTGGGTCCCCAGATCCCTAATTACATCTTCCGTACTTAGTGGATTGCCACCTATGTGGTAGTTCGTGGGCACTTTGCTTTTCCCAAAGGGGATGACTATGCATTTTTTGGCATTTAGCTTGAGGCCATGGTTCTGACACCAGGTATTCATCTCCGTAAGACCGTTCTGGAGGATGTCTGTGTCAGCCAGAGAGTTGATTATGGCTCCCAGTTTGCAATCATCTGCAAACTTGGTCTGCCATATTCCTCCCATGCTTGCCTGTACCTCAAAAAGGTATATACCGAACAAGAGGGGTCCCAGGACTGAGCCCTGTGGGACGCCACTTGTAACCGGTTTGGAGTCGGACATGGCACCCACAACTCTGACCATGTGAGTTCTTTCCATGAGCCAGTTTGCAACCCATCTCGTGACATAAGGGTTAATGTTCAAGCTGGTAAGCTTATCTATAATGCCAGAGTGGGGTATTGTGTCGAAAGCCTTTGCTAGGTCTAGGTAGGCTGTGTGGACTACCTTTCCCTCATTTATGGCCTTTATAACTGTTTCAAAGAAGTCTACTAGGTTTAAGAGGCAAGATCTGCCTTTAACAAAGCCAAATTGGGTAGGGTCCAGTGTCTGGAGGTTCCCAACGTCTTTGTTTATGAGATCCATGATGATGCGCTCCATAGCCTTGCAGACTAGGCTAGTCAGGCTTATAGGGCGATAGTTCCCAGGATCTGTAGTGGCACCACCTTTGTGGAGCGGGATAACTGTTGCTGTGCGCCATTCTTTGAGTGCATATCCTGTAGTAAGGCTGAGTTTGAACAGTGAATTTATGTGTGGGTTTAGTTTTTTTTTTTGGAGCTTGTTTAAGACGCAGCCTGGGATTCCATCCGGTCCCATTTATGCTGTGTTTTTGACTTTGGTGAGGGCTGTTTTCACCTGTGTGTCTGTGATGTCTGGGGGTCTACATTCTTCTGGGATGGACACGGGCCCTTTTGGGGGTGAGGGGGGGGTTTAAAGTTTGCACTGAACCTGTCAGCCAGGATGTTGGCAATGTCAGTGGGTTCAGTGTATTTTTTGCCATTTTGCACCAGCTCAGAGCAGATCTGAGAGTTGCCACCTAGATTCTTGACATAGCTAAAGAAGACCTTGTGATTATCTTCAGAGTCTTTGGCGATTTTTCTCTCAAAGCTGACCTTAGATGATTTTATGAGGGATCGTAGTTTCTGTAATAGTTTCCTATTTCTGTTGTATAGCTTATTTATGGCCGAGGTTCACCAGACTGGTCTCCTCTTTTTTGAGGTGTGAGTTTTGGTTTTACTTGGGATGGCTCAATCCATACATTCCTGTAGGTGCTCATAGAATGCATTTGTAAAGGATTCTGCGGTTTGGGCAGCATTTTCCATTAGCCCGGGGGCTTTGAAACATTCCACCTCTGTCTTGAGAAGTGTGAAGTTTGCTTTTGAGAAATTTTTCACAGTGGTTTCCTTGGCTAGGGGTGGGGTCAGGATGTGCATGTCCAGTGTGATTAGTTTATGGTCTGATTTTAACAACGAGGGGTTTACCCCTGGTGTGGGACATTGCGCCCCCATGTTGGTGATGACCAGGTCCAGTATGTTGTCACCTCTTGTGGGAGTGGTGACCAGTTGTTCCAGGGCGTTTGAGATTATAAACTCCAGGAAACGTTGGGCAAAGGAGTTGGGACCTGAGTAGTTTTCTCAGTCAATGTTTGGGTAGTTGAAATCACCCAATATCATGGTGTTTGGTGAGACCTTCATATTCTCCAATGTTCTCAGGAATGCCAAGTGGGGGTCCTGAGACAAGGTGGGTGATCTGTAGCAAGCTACAAACTGAAAAGTAGTTTTGCCCACTGTTAGTTGCACATGGATGGTCTCCG
The DNA here is from genome assembly GCF_019279795.1 of Protopterus annectens. NCBI lineage: Eukaryota > Metazoa > Chordata > Ceratodontiformes > Protopteridae > Protopterus > Protopterus annectens. The sequence goes on from NC_056743.1 coordinate 451,778,439, forward strand.
AGGCCTCGTGCAGTGCCACTAACCTGGAGGTGTGGGTATCCTTGATGAAGATGGATACACCCCCGCCTTTTGTATTTTGGTCCAGGTTCTGGGGCGGAAAGGTATGGTATGGGTTATAGCCTGGTAGTGCTGGGGTGCTCTCTGGAGCCTTGAACCAGGTTTCTGTTACTGCACAGATATCGATTTTCTCCATACTGAGAAGTGCCTTGAGTGTGTGCATTTTGAGGTTTAGACTTCTGGCATTGAGTAGCATTACCCTCAGTTTTTTGTTTCTTGTGTTGTCTATGGAGGTGGGTTTGTCTTTTGAGCCTTGCCTAAAAAAGGCACTATGGGGGTGGCAAGAGCCTTAGCCAGTATTCAAACGCCTAAGGGTGACAGGTGCAAGCCGTCTCTAGCGAAGCAACGTGGCTTGTCGTGCATGTCATCCCAGGCTGATAGACACTGGATCCCCTTTGAATGACACCAATAGTTTAGCCAGTTGTTAAAATTTATCATTTTGTCTTTATACTGTGGCATCATTCTTGGTGAGGGCAAGATGCTAGGTTCATAGGTTCGTACTAGGCTATCTGCCCAAGGGCATTTATAAGCCTAGCCCAGAGTTTTTGTGGCTTTCGCCACCCCTTTAGTTTGAAGAAAACTATGCCCATTGTTTTGCTGTGCCTCTGTCAAGCAGAGACACTGAGGTAATCCCTGGGGTATATCTGCGATCTCCCATCCATTGGTCAAGATTTCTCTTGAACATGGCCAGCGAGGTGCTCTGCCTCACATGTACCGGGATTTTGTTCCACAGCATAGGGAGTCTTTGGGTGATGAATCTGTCCCTCCAGCATGTCCTATTAATGACCGTGTCAAGGTTTAAGTCTCCCGCCTTGTAGTTCTGAGGGATCTAGATTTTTTGAGGTGAAGCATGTTCATCAAATCTGGGTTTGACATGGCCTTGTATGTCAGGCACAGGTCACCTCTGAGCAGGTGTTTACTGAATAGAGCTGAAGTTCTTTCAGTCGTGCAGCATAAGACATATTTTTGAGACCCTTTATCCTTTTGGTGAGGAACTTTTGGGGCCTTTCCAGCTGCTGCAGGTGTCGGGTCAGATACATTCCGAATGGAGCATTGTACTCAATCGTTGGTCTGATAGTGATGAGTACAGGGGGACGATGACCTCCCTTGCTCTAGATGTGAATCCCTTCATGATCAGGTGGGCAATGTAGAAGGTCTTCCTAACTACTTTAGCAACGTGAGTGTCAAACGATAGGTTACTGTCAACCTGAGTCCCCAGATCTCTGATAACTTCTTCTGTGCTCAGTGGATTGCCACCTATATGGTAGCTAGGGGTAACCTTGTTTTTCCCGAAGGGTATGACTATGCATTTCTTGGCATTTAACTTTAGGCCATGGCTCTCTGGCACCAGTTATCTGTTTCTGTGAGACCCTTCTGAAGGATATCTGTGTCAGATGTGTTTTCGACTATGGCGCCCAGTTTGCAGTCATCTGCAAACTTTGTCAGCCATAACCCTCCTGTGTTTGCTTGTACTTCAGAAAAGTAGATTCTGAACAAGAGTGGGCCCAGGACTGAGCCCTGTGGGACCCCACTTGTGACAGGCTTTGAGTCTGACATGGCGCCAGCAACTCTGACCCTGTGGGTTCTGTCACTTAGCCAGTTTGCAACCCATCTTGTGATGTATGGGTTTACATTTAAGCTGATGAGTTTTTCGATGATACCTGAGTGGGGTATTGTCGAAAGCCTTTGCCAGGTCGAGGTAGGCTGTATGGACTGCCTTCCCCTCATCAATGGCCTTGGTGACTGTTTCGAAAAAGTCAACCAAGTTTAAAAGGCATGATCTGCCTTTGACAAAGCCAAACTGGGTTGGATCCAAAGTCTGCAAGTTCCCTATGTCTTTATTTATGAGTTCCATTATGATCCTCTCCATGACTTTGCAGATCAGGCTTGTCAAGCTGATGGGACGGTAATTTCCAGGTGGAGGCACCGCCTTTGTGAAGTGGGACCACAGTTGCCGTGCGCCACTCCTTGGGTACGTATCCTGAGGTGAGGCTAAGATTAAACAACTGTCCTAACTGCGGGTTTAATTCCTCGTTGAGTTCGTGGAGCACACAGCCGGGGACACCATCCGGTCCCATGGATGCTGTGTTTTTCGCCTTAGAGAGAGCAGTTCTCACCTGGGCTAGAGATGTTTGGGGGCTACAATCCTCTGGTATAGATATCTCCTTTGATGGGAGGGGAGAAGTTTGCACTGAACCTGTCAGCCAGTATATTGGCAATGTCTGTAGGTTCAGTAATTTTCACATCATTTTGAACTAATTCTGAGCATATCTGGGAGTTTCCTCCCAGGTTTCTAACATAGCTAAAGAAGGCCTTATGATTGTCTTTTGAGTCCTTAGCGATTTTTCTCTCAAAATTTGCCTTGGATGATTTTATGAGAGCTCTTAGTTTTTACTTATAGTGATCAAAGGTGTCTTACCTTTTAAGGATTTTGCTCTATCTTGTAGTAGCTTCCTCCTTTTGTTGTAGAGCTTGTTTATGGCTGGGGTCCACCAGACTGGACGCTTGCCTTTGGTACAAAGAGTCTTTGTTTTGTTTGGGATTGCCTGATCCATGCAGTCCTGTAGGTGCTGGTAGAAGGCGTTTGTAAGTGATTCAGCGGTTTGGGTAATGTTTACCGCTCGGGGCCTTAAAGGAGACCACACTAGTCTTTAGAAGTGTGAAGTCGGCTTTGAGAAGTTCTTCACTGTGGTCTTTTTTATCTCAGGTGGGGGCGCGATGAGGACCTCCAGTGAGATTAGTTTATGATCTGATATCACCAGTGAGGGGTATACTTCCGGTGTTGAACATTGTGATCCCATGTTCGTGATGATAAGGTCAAGTATGTTTTCGCCTCTTGTGGGGATGGTGACTAGTTGTTCCATGGCATTTGAGTTTATGAACTCCAGGAATCTTTGGGCTAGAGTGTTTGGGCTTGAGTAGTGATCCCAGTCTATATTAGGGTAGTTGAGGTCACCTAGTATGATGGTGTTTGGAGATACATTTATCCCCTCCAGTGTTTTCAGGAAGGCTATGTGAGTTTCCTGAGTTTGAGAGGGTGGCCTGTAACATGCTACAAATTGAAGAGCAGTTTTGCCTATGGTTAATTGCACCTGGATGGTCTCCGATGCATTGTGCATTGCCACCAACCTTGAGGTATGGGTGTCCTTGATGAATATGGACACCCCCCCCCCCTTTCTTGGTGTTGTCCGGATTTTGGGGCCGGAACGCATGGTATGAGGTAAAACCTGATAGTGCTGGGGTGCTCTCAGGAGCCTTGAACCAGGTTTCAGTCACAGCACAGACATTGATGTTCTCCATACTGAGAAGGGCCTCGAGTGCGTGCATCTTGAGGTTGAGACTTCTGGCATTGAGCAGCATTACCCTTAGATTTTTCCTTTTTTGTGTTCTAGGGTGGTAGGTTTAGAATTTGAGCCTTGCCTAAAAAGGCACTATAGGGGTGGCAAGAGCCTTTGCCAATATCCGAAGCCCAGGGTGACAGGTGCAAGCCGCCCTTGAAGCAGCGTGGCTTGTCCAGCATGTCATCCCAGGCAGACAGACATTGGATCCCCTTTGAATGACACCAGAGTTTAAGCCAATTATTAAAGCTGATCATCTTATATTCGTATTGTGGCATCATTCTTGGTGAAGGTAGGATACTGCTCAAGGTCAGGGTCATACCTGTCTGGGCTACATAATCAGAGAGCTCCTCAATGTCTCTTTTCATGTAGTCCAAGGAGGTACGTCTCAGGTCGTTTACACCAGCATGGACAATGACTGAGTCGTACTTGTACCTGCTGTTGAGAGACCTGAGTGCTTGCATTATGTGGCGGATTCTAGCGCCCGACAGGCAGCTTACTGTGACCTTTTCCTTACTCAATCTGGTGAGCGGGAAGTCAGTGTGTCTGACTATGGAGTCACCAATGACGAGTGTGTCTGGCATTGTGTTTGGCCTTAAGGGCTGTGACTGTTTAGCACACTGACTGTGTGGTCTATGTGTTGCATGTGTTGTGTCTTTAGGTGGTGGTTGTTTGGGTGTCTGCTTTGGTGGCCTCTGCTGTTTTGGTAGATTTTTGATCAGAGCCTCCGAGTATGTCTTTGTGTGTTTATGTGTAAGATTTGAGGTTTTGATAGTACTATGTGAGACTGGGTGTGTAGTGTGTGTGGTACCCTTCTCCTCCTGTCTGGTCTTGCCAGTCTTATGTTGAGAGAGCTCGGCCTCCAGTTTGGCTGTATAGTTGCATCTCTCGCATGTATTTTTGTTTTGTGGGAGAAGGAGAGGGTTGTCTGTGTACATGAGGCAATTGTAGCATTGCCTCAATATTCCCAGGTTCACCAGCTGAGCAGGAGAGGACACTAGCAACTGATCCCTCGACATGCTAGAAGGAATAGATAAAAACTTACAAAAGACTCCGGGGGATGTGGCTCAGGGTCAAGGTCATACCGGCCTGGGCTACTTGATCAGAGAGCTCCTCTATGTCACTTTTGATGTAGTCCAGGGAGGTACATCTCAGGTCATTCACACCAACATGGACAATGACAGAGTCGTATTTGTATTTGCTTTGGAGTGACCTGAGTGCTTGTGTTATGTGGTGGATCCTGGCACCTGACAGGCAGCTTACAATGACCTTCTCCTTGTTCAGTCTGGTGAGCGGGACGTCAGTGTGTCTGACAGTAGAGTCTCCTATTACTAGTGTATTTGGTGTGTTATTTAGCCTTAAGGGCTGCGATTGTATGGCACAAAGACTTTGTGAAGTATGTGATATGTGAATATTGTTGTGGGGTAGGGATTGCTTGGATGTCTGCTTTGGAGGTCTCTGCTGCTTTGGCAGATTTTTATTTAGAGCCTCCGAGTAGGCTTTTGTTTGTTTGTGTCCTGTTTGCTGGTGCAGATATGATTGGTCTATGTGAGACTGGTTGTGTGGTGCGAGTGGTTCCCTTCTCTTCCTGACTGGCTGCTTCAGTCTTGGGTTGAGAGAGCTTGGCCTCCAGTTTGGCTTTATAGTTGCATCTCTCACATACATTTGAGTTTGTTGGAAGGAGGAGGGGGTTGTCTGTGTATTGTAATATTGCCTCAAGATTCCCAGATTCACCAGCTGGACTGGAGTGTAGACCTGAAACTGCCCTTTGGACATGCCTGAATAGTTTAATGAATTGTTTTATTAATTGTCCGGATGGAACAAATAGGGAGCCTTTTACTTCTATATAGTATAAGGGGGTGCAGTGTTAGTGTTTGTTAGTGCTTACTGAGAAATTTGAGCAAGTGCTGGGCTGTAAAAGCAAGGTTGAGTGCTTAATTTGAGAGTTTGACTAGTTCTAAGGGAAAAATTGAAGAGCAGACTTTGTGGAGCTGGGAATAGTTTAAACCTGCGTAACTGGCACTGCGCGGTTTAAAGCAGGGCGATTGAAAGAGATATGAATTGGCCCAAAACGGCCAATAAGCTACTAGTTGCTGGGCTGAACCACTCCTCCAGGGACAGATAGGCTGCTCAAAGCTCCCCACTATCACTGGTGAACAGAGAAGCTTCCTCCTATCCAAGTAAGGATATGGGCAACACAGGAACTGTACCACAGCCCAGAATTCAGCAAAACCTGAAATTTGGACTAATCTAGCTTAGAAAAGGCAGGAAACAAGAATATTTTTTTTTTGTTTTTTTAGCAGAACAAACAGTAACTTACACAAAAAGCAGTGTAAATGCTATAAACAGGCAAGCGCACTTGAGTGTGTAGCCTACAACAGTTAAACAACACAAAAATGACTTAAAATGACTTTTAGAAGTGCAAACAGTAAAAAAAATAGTAAGGTAATCAAAAAAAATCGTTTTTTTAAATCACAGATATGCTAGAGACTCACTTTTCGGTGAGAAAATGCAGTCGCGGGAAGAAATGCAGAGAAAAATACGTAATCAGTTGAAAGTGTCTCTTTTTGTCTCTGTGCTGCTTGTAGCACTCTGCAGAACACCACGAGGAGCTGTGCTGAGTTGCATATAGGCGCAAAACTGCACAAATGCGGGTTTTAAAGCAGGGAGATTGAAAGAGATAGGAATTGGCCCAAAACGGCCAATAAGCTACTAGTTGCTGGGCTGAGACCACTCCTCCAGGGACAGATAGACTGCTCAAAGCTCCCCACTCTCACTGGTGAACAGAGAAGCTTCCTCCTATCCAAGTCTGGTTAGGTCTTATTTACAAAGAAATATGGTAAATCGCACCAACAAAAAGAACCACTTCAGCTAAACCAGATTCCTGAATTACCGTGGTCGACATTTGCTACTGATATTTTCAAAAGGGATGGTCAGCATTACTTAGTGTTAGTAGACTCTTACTCAAATTAGTTTGAAATTGACCCTCTTCCTAACTTTTAGCACTGTCGATACAAAATTGAAGACATATTTTTCTGTCCGTGGTAGTCTGCACAAAGTTGTATCTGACAATGGTACACAGTTTACACATCAGCAGTTCAAGAAATTTGCTGAGTCTTGGGACTTTGTCCATGTTACTAGTAGTCCTGAGTATCCAAAACCCAATGGATTAGCTGAGCATGCAGTTCAAAGTGTGAAATGTTTGTTAGAGAAATCCAAGAGAGATGGTACTGATGTTTTTCTTAACCTACTCAATCTCAGAAACATTCCCCAAGAGAACTTGCTTGGTTCACCTACTCATAGATTAATGTCTAGATAGACAAGAATAACCTTGTCGATCAGTAAACAACTATTGATTCCAAATGCTAAGAACAACAGAGTGGTCAAGACTCAACTTTTGAAAATATCTGAAATGAAATCTCTGCAAGTAGGACCAGGTGCACGGCTAAGACCAATATGAGTAAATAAAACACGCCAGCACCATACTCACTGAAAAAGCACAAAAACCAATAAGGTTAATACATCAATTTAATATAAATCCATAAGGTAGTATACATCTCAGACCGGTTTCAGCCAACAGGCTTTCTTCAGTGGGAACAAAGGTAATTACTGATGTAAAGTAACACACATACTTATATAGAGTGAACCATCCAATAGGAATCTTCCCTAGATTCAAATGGTTTCCTGTATGAAAATAAAAAGAATATATATATAAAATAAAAATACATTTGTGATGACACTACATGTGATAATAATAGTAAACATAATAACTAAAAGTTATGATAAATAAAAATTCATAAATGTACAAATGGTCATTCAAGCCAGGTGGAAACAAAGCACCCAGTTTGATGATCCAATACTTCTCTTTCTTTGTGAGGATTGAGTGCCATCCCTGTTTATTGGATCTGTCACCAAGGATCCTGTCAATAATAGTAAACTGGAATTTAGCTGCGTTATGGTGTAGACAGTGTCTATATAAGGCATTAGTCTCTCTTGGTTCGTATGTCACTATGATGCTCAGACATATGCAGACGAAGTGGTCGTGATGTTTGTCCAACATAAAAAGAAGCACAAGTGCATGTTGCGAGATACACAACCCAATCGCTGTTGCAATTGCCAAAGAATTTCATGTCATATACCTTATTGGTGGTGTTACTGGTGAACTGTTTGGATGTAAAAATAAAAGGACAAGATGAACAATGGCCACAATTATAGGTGCCCCATAATCTATCACCTGTCATAGTTAATTGATGTATAGCTCCTGTCAAGCTAACCCTTTTGAAGTGAGAAAAGGAGGAACCTAATGTCCTGCCTCCTCTGTATCCATACTTACACGTGTCACCAATCAAAGGTGTTAATTCATCATTAGTAATAAGAATGTTCCAATGTTTGGAAATGGTATTTCTAACTAAATTGATGTTCCATCCAAATGTGGTAATGAAGCGGATGGAATCATCCTGTTCAGTATGGGTTTTATCACGATATGTGAAAAGTGAAGTTCTGGTTGAGTTGGAAGCAACTTGGCTGAAACCGGTCTGGGATGTATACTACCATATGGATTTATATTAAATTGATGTATTAACCTTATTGGTTTTTCTGCTTTTTCACTGAGTTTGGTGCTTTTTGTTTACTATGATAAATCTAGCAAACTTCTTAGACCATTAAGACAAGGAGAGATTATAAGGATGCAAAGATCTAAAGGATATAGCCAAGTGGGAATTATCAAAAATATTTGTGAGAACTGAGATCTTATATTGTACAATCAGAAGGAATGGATTTCTAAAGGAACCAAAGACATATACTTCCAGTTTCTGAACCTGTGACACAGCAGATTGCCTGTGTCAAAGACTCTATTTCTCAGAGTGAGAAGAATTCCCCAGAGACTGACCCTTTTGCTAAATCTAGTCAACGTTTTTTATGTAACCAGATCGAGTGGAATTTCCAGACCCAATACAAAACACACAGCGACTTGGACTTCAGTTCTGATTTATTAATACTGAAATCTCATCTAGCGTGTAGCTTATCTTGTTGTCCTATTGCATGCTGAACAAATCAAAGAGGGAGGATGGTAGATCATTATGTGTAACATTCCTAGTCAGCCATAGCGAATGCAGTCATGAATGGAGATGCACATGCGGATGTGTTTGAAGTAATGAGTGAATCAGTTAGCTTAATGTTGTTGTTCTTTCAGCTTTTCCTGGTTAGGGGTCGCCACAGTGGAACTCTGGTCTGCTAATGATTGGCAGTAGATTTTTACTGTGCCGAGGTGCCAGCTTGATGCCCAATCTTCAATGAAGACATGCCCATTTACGCATATCTTTCAAACGCCACTCGACCGACAGGGAGGACATGCAGACTCCACACAGAAGGTGCTCCAGCTGAGAAATGAATGGGAGAACTTCTTGCTGTGAGGTGACAACGCGACCAGTTCTAATTACAGTTTCTGACAATGTTTATTTACAATAAATATCTTGAACCCATACACCTCTTCATCGTTTCCTTTGATTGCATGAGACAAGTGACAAGGTCTTGGTACGGATTTTTTTTTCCAGTTTAGAGGTAGTAGTAGTACTGGGGGATTTCTCAATTTTGATAACTGTGTTTTCTGAAAGGTTTGCTGCCAGTTTAGGTTCATAGATTCATAGGTAGGTACTAGGTTATCTGCCCTGGGGCCTATACAAGCCCAGCCAAAAAGGTACTCTGGCTTTTGCCACCCAAGAAAATTATTTTCCTGTGCCACTGTCGAGCAAAGCCACAGAAGTGATCCCCGGGGTGAATTTCCTATTTCCCATCCAATCATCGAGATTTTTCTTGAAGAGTGCTAATGAGGAGCTTTGTTTGATATAGATAGGTAGTTTATTCCAGAGTATGGGAAGTCTCTGGGACAGGAATCTATCCCTCCGGCATGTTCTGTTTATTGTGGTGACAAGGTTTAGGTCCCTAGCGCGTGTAGCTCGGAGGGATTGGGATTTCTTTAAGTGGAGCATGTCCAACAGCTCTGGGTTTGACATAGCTTTGTATGTTAGGCAGAGATCACCTCTGAGTAGGTGATATGCGATAGAGTAAAGCTGGAGTTTTTTGAGACGGTCTGCGTAGGGCATCTGTTTGAGGCCGGTAATCCCCTTTGTGAGGTATTTCTGCGGCCTTTCCAGTTGTAGATGTCTTGTGAGGTACATACCAAAAGGGGCGTTGTACTCTATAATGGGTCTAATGAGTGATGAGTAGAGGGGAACAATGACCTATTTTTTTCTGGATGAGAAACCTTTTGTGATGAGGTGTGCCATGTAGAAGGATTTCCTGATTACTGTGGCGATGTGATTATCAAAGGAGAGACTACTGTGCACCTGTGTCCCAAGGTCTCTTATCACACTTTCAGTGTTAAGTATACTACTGCCTATGTTGTTTTTCATGGGTACAGGGTTTTTACCAAAGGGGATGACAGTGCACTTTTTGGAATTGAGCTTGAGGCCATGGCTTTGACACCAGGCATCTGTCTCAGTGAGGCCCTTTTGTAGGATGTCCACATCATTAGGAGTTTTGATTATGGCTCCTAGTTTGCAGTCATCTGCGAACTTTGTTAGCCAAAGACCTTCTGTGTTAGCCTGTACTTCAGAGAAGTAGATACCAAACAGGAGAGGACCCAGGACTGAACCCTGTAGTACTCCACTTGTCACTGGTCTGAAGTCGGATTTGGAGTCTGCTACTTTCACAGTGTGGGTTCTGTCAGTGAGCCAGTTGGCAACCCATCTTGTGACATAGGGATTTATACCTAGTTTAGTGAGTCTATCTATAATTCCAGAGTGGGGGATGGTGTCGAAAGCCTTGGCAAGATCTAGATAGGCTGTGTGAACCACCTTACCCTCGTCTACGGCTTTGCTGACTGTTTCAAAGAAGTCCATCAGGTTTAGGAGACATGATCTGCCTTTTACAAACCTGAAATGGGTGGGGTCCAGAGTTTGGAGATTACCAATTTCTTTGTTTATAAGTTCCATGATGATACGTTCCATGGCCTTGCAGACCAGGCTTGTCAGGCTAATGGGGCGGTAGTTCCTGGGGTCCGTGGTGGCTCCCCATTTTGGAGTTGGATAACCGTCGATGTGCGCCATTCAGCAGGCACAAAGCCTGAGGTGAAGCTATGATTGAACATGGTACTTAGGTGGGGTGCCAGTTTGTTCTGTAGTTCATGTAGAACGCAGCCTGGGATGTTGTCTGGTCCCATGGATGCTGTGTTCTTGGCTTTGGAGAATGTGGTTTTTACCTGTGCAGCCGTGATTACAGGAATTTTGCATTCTTCCGGTATAGAGATGGGCACTTTAGGGGGTGAGAGAGGGGTAAAGTTAAGAGTGAACCTATCTGCCAGGATGTTGGCAATATCAGTTGGGTCTGTATATTTAGTGCCATTGTGCTATAGCGCAGAGCAGATCTGAGTGTTCCCATTGAAATTCTTGACATGGCTATAGAATGCTTTGTGGTTGTCTTTAGAATCAGTGGTGATTTTGTTTTCATAACTAGCTTTGGAGGATTTTATCAGGGTTTGCAGCTTCTTACTGAGGCTGACCAGGGAGCTCCTCCACTCATGGGATTTTACTCTCTTTTGCAACAGTTTCTTCCTTCTGTTCTACATTTTGTTTATGGCAGGGGACCACCAGATTGGCTTCCTTTTTTTGGAGGCTAGCGTCTTGGTTCTGTTTGGGATAGCACAATCCATGCACTCGTGTAAGTGCTTATAAAGTGCAATTGTGTAGGATTCAGTAGTCGTAACTGTATTGTCAATCTGCATGAGTGTCATGAAGTTCACCACTTCTGTCTTAAGAAGCATGAAGTTGGCTTTGGAGAAATTTTTTACCATAGTTTCCTTAAAGGGGGTGGGGGCAGGATGTGGATATCTAGGGTATTTAGCTAATGTCAGATCGGACCAATGAGGCATTGACTTCAGGTGTGGAACACCGGTCTCTCATGTTGGTAATGACTAGATCTAGGATATTGTTGCCCCTGGTGGGGGTGTGGATAAGTTGATCCAGGGCATTGGAGTTTATGAATTCCAGAAAGCGTTGAGCGAAGGAGTTGGTACATGAGTAGTTTTCCCAGTTAATGGTGGGGTAGTTGAAATCACCCATTATTAGGGTGTTTGGTTGAACCCTAATATTTTCCAGTACATCTTGAAAAGAGGAGTGGGAATCCTGGGGCATGGTGGGGTATCTGTAGCAAGCTACAATTTGGACTGCGGTTTTGCCCAGAGTTAGTTGCACTTGGATAACCTCGGCTGCATTATGCTGAGCAACTAGCCTGGAGGTGTGGATATCCTTAATGAATATGGACACACCTCCGCCTTTGGTGTTCCGGTCCAGGATACATGGTCAAAAAGTGTGGTATGAGTTATAGCCTGATAGTGCAGGGGTGCTCTCTGGAGCCTTGAACCAGGTCTCAGTCACTGCACAGATATCGATGTTCTCCATTTTAAGGAGTGCCTTGAGTGAGTGCATTTTGAGATTTAGACTTCTAGCATTGAGTAGCATCACCCTCAGTTTTTGCTTGCCTGTTCCTGTTATGGTGGTGAATTTGTTATTTGAACCTTGCCTAAAAAAGGCACTATAGGGGCGGCAAGAACCTTAGCCAGTATCCAGAATCCCAGGGGTGACAGGTGCAGGCCATCTCTGGCAAAGCATCGTGGTCTGTCGACCATGTCATTCCAGGCAGACAGATACTGCATCTCTTTAGAATGACACCAGAAGCTTAGCCAATTTTTGAAGTCAATCATTTTTTCCTTGTACTGCGGCATCATTCTGGGTGATGGCAAAATGCTACTCAGGGCTAGGGTCATAACTGCCTGGGCTACAAGATCGGAGAGCTCTTCCATGTCTCTTTTCATGTAGTCCAGGGAGGTACATCTCAGGTCATTCACACCAACATGGACAATGACAGTGTCATATTTGTACTTGTTGTGGAGTGACCTGAGTGTGTGGGTTATGTGGCGGATCCTGGCACCCAACAGGCAGCTGACAGTAACCTTCTCCTTGTTTAGCCTGGTGAGTGGGACATCAGTGTGCCTAACTATAGAGTCACCTATGACTAGTGTGTTGGGTACATTGTTTTGCCTTATTGGCTGTGGTTGAGTGGCACACTGAGTCTGTGGGCTATGTGTCATTTGGGTTGTGTTGGGCTGTGGAGGTTGCTTGCATTTCTGCTTTGTAGGTCTTTGTTGCTTGAGCAGATTATTATTGAGAGCCTCCGCAAATGTTTTTTTGTTTCTATGTGTGGATTTTGGTGGTGTAGATTTAGTGAGACTATGTGATGAGTGTGGTGTGGTGCAAGTGTTTACCTTCTCCTCTTGACTGTCAAGTTCAGTCTTGGTTGGAGAGAGCTTTACTTCCAGTTTGGCTAGATAAGTGCATCTCTCACAGGTTGTAGTGTTGGGTGGTAGGAGGAGAGGGTTGTCTGTGTACTTGAAGCAATTTCTACATTGCCCCAAGATGCCCCTTGTATATATTGTATACCTCATTGCTTCTCATTTGTAGTAGGTTAATATGTACATCCCTAGCATACAGACTCAAAGCGTGATAACAATAGTGGGCTGTCAGTGAGTATAAGGTATTTGCTTCATTCCCTCATGGTACCTCGTGTTAGTAGGCTGGAGACAGAAGAGTTAAGAACAGACTGTATTACATGGTCTGATAAGTAGTCAGTTTAGAAGGGGGAGGGGTCTAGGACTGCTGGAAATGTTTTGCAATCACAGTATTCAAGGACAGGTTGTGTGAGAAAAAAGATTACAAGCATACTGGTGTTAACAGTAGAATATTTTGCACTTACTGTGGGATATGTAAATCAATTCACTTTAAGCTATTTTGCTGGTCTGGAATGCTATGAATTCTTCAGTTTGCACTCAGGGAATTATACCCATTTACCTAATCCATTAGGTCACTGTTACAATAACAGTATAAAAGGATATAAAATAAAATTCTGCTACAATATGATGAAAGGTATCATATGTATTTTTAATTATATTTTGTGCACCGGAACATCAGACATTGACAGTTTAGGTATTATAATGACACTTATGCACAATATGTGAAGTTTGGTTAAACTGTCCATGCGTGTTTCTTACCATTTACATGGTGCTGTATACCTCATTGCTTCTCATTTGTAGTTCTTTGTATAGTAAAAGCTATCAGTACACTCCATGAATGTCATAGTCACTGTTTTATCTCACAACAGTATACTTTCTCACCTTCTTTGCTGCCTGGAACAGTCAGAAACTATTAAACTGTCAGAAAGGCTTCCAGTTTCTTAATTGCATGTTACAAAACAGAACACATGCTGGGGAAGTTATTTCATTATCCTCAGCAAATTATGCTATTTCTTGTTTGAATCAATGCCCACGGTGAACAATAAGAGATAATAATATGTTTATATATCCCAGTACTTAACTTGGAAAATAAATTGGCCGAGAAGGAATCATTAATGTTTTGTTCCTTGCAGCTGATAAGAGTTCTGACAGCATGTAATTCAAGTTTTATTTTCCCCTTTGATGTGTGTCTGAGTGTAAAAGCCTTGCAAGCTTTATATCTAGGGATTGTGAAGTATTAGTCTGTAGAAAAAATGTACAGATTAGCTGGGATTCATAGATTGTTAGTGCACTATTCTGTGCAAATTAGCATAGGTAGCAGGAATGTGTAGGGTGTGGGCAATTCAAAGACACAGCATGGCTGTGCAATGGCCAAAACAGTGCATAATGCAGCACATAATGAATGCATAATGACATCAAAATGAGGAACACCATGCAAATAAGCCACATGGATTATGCAAACAAAGAGATGCAAAACGGCAGTGTGATTCAGAAATGTATCAAACAGTGGCACTTCATGGTGACATCTAACCATTTTGAATGATGTGGAAACCATTCTAGGCATGGCAGCAGCACCAGCAGCATGTGCTGGCAGCTGCCATGGGGGCAAGTGCCCACTACATTGCATGTCACAGCAGTCCACTTTACTAGGTTAGAAACAGACAGCCCCTGACATACTACCACCTCACAAACCAACAGACTATGATCCATGCCCAAGTGGACAGGGATACTGTAAGGAACCTACCTGACCTGTGCTATCCATTTGTGGTTTTGAGGGGGATGCATAGTATGTCTTTTCTTCTGGATATAAAGTTATGTGTACCTTTAACTATTTCAACTAGAGGGACCTTTAGGGGATGTGTTAGGGATATTGCAGGTGTCAGCCTTGTGAATCCTAAACCATTTCCTTGATATAAGTCTACAACATGTACAGGGTCGTATCTGGTTCCCTATGGCAATGGAGGAGAGAACCAACATGATGTGGTCCTTTTATGACATAGCCCATTTTCATGAGGTCCAGAGAGGCATAGGCAGCACACACACATTATCACCTGGTCCAGAGGTCATGCAATGTATCAACAGGAAGGGCATTCACTCCCTGAGTTGTCAATTAACTTGTAATACCCAGGGCATTATATATAATGTGTCCATGTGCCACTTGGGCAGTTCGCACATTTTGCATATTTGGGACATAAGTGATCTACACCAATTGCTCCTGTGAGAGCATTTGCCATGGCATCACTTGGGTGGGTAGCTGCACACACATGATAGACAGAGAGGTCTGTACACACAGGTACCACCAGGGTGGAGAATACACATAATATGCTTTGTGTTGTATGGGATACTGAATGTGTTGTAGACTTATGGTTGATGACCCCAGATACGCAACCCACAGATCATGCAGAAAATTATTTGGATCACAGCCATTTAGAAACCTGAAATTTAGTGTGGACTATATTACAACTACTGAAAGGATGCTTCCAAAGTCTAGACATGTGATTTGGGCACTGCAGTACAGTCTGTTCAAATGCAGCAATATCTTTGTGTCTACAACTAGTAGGCTTTGGATTTATTTGCCTGAGTGCACCCATAAATATTTAAAATAAAGTATAAAAGCATGGGCTTTCGGAAGCCATGTAGTTGAAACATTGTTGTGCCTTTGCTAGGTCATTTACATATATCCAATGGGCCTCCACTAGTGGAGATTTAAGGTATTACTCACAACACTCTAGCTTAGCTGGCCCTTTGGTTTGGATGTTGGGTGTCATGCTATGCAACATGGCACTTCACAAACAACTGGAGCAGCAAGTAAACATCATGGTGGAGCTGTCCATACCAGTTGTATCAGTAGAGGAAGGGCAGGGTGGAGAGTCAGGGGAGGGACACACAGCAGTAATACCATAGCCAAGGCAGTGGTGGGTGCAGTATATTGCCACACTGGCAATGGGGTGGCATCTGGTCCACAACTATGGGCCATCTTACAGACCACACAGAATAAAATGATGCATATGATATCACACCCAGTGCATGGACTGTCCACTGTGCATGAGATATCACTATGTCCACATAGGTTAAGGGGTGGGTAAGTACAGTCATCACCACTTACACAGGTGGGTGGATAATACAATGACAGGTCACTGCGATACTATCATATGAGATAAGGTTATGAGAAGTGAATATTGTAATCATGTACTCTGGGAGGTTGCAGAGAGTCAGGAATCACACCCCCATATGAGGAGATGAGCTGCCATGACATAATAATTGATGGTGCCATGGTTTGATGTGGGTGGAAGGACAGCAGATGTAGAGCTATGGGACAGTAGTGTGTCTACTCTGATAGGATGTCCTACGAGAAGAGCTGGATGAACATTACTGCTTGTGACATGGATGATGCCCACAACATGGCCACGGTTTGAACCACCTCAGCCACAGGCAGACAGCATTGTGCCATGCCACTGACATGGCTTTCCCATTTACATATACACCACTACATCTGCCTCACTCTCACTTCACTCCAAGGATTATTGTTGTTGTTGTTGTTCTTGCAGAGGTATTTTACCATATGAGACTCCTTCCATAACTCAGACAAGCTCCATGAATACAGAAACTTTTCTGAAATTCCAGTGTTTTGATTGTAAACAGTCTTGCACTAAATGGCACCAGTGTTTATATCCTCTAACAAGGATCAGTTAGTGAGGCAGTTATGTGACCACAGCCAGCTAATATCATTGTCTGTGAATAACTTATGGTGCACAATCTGACATCCATTTATGTTGGAGTAAGATGTGCATGTTACTATGAGCATGAAGCATGTGATCAGTATGTTTGTGTAGACAACATGTGTATGCATATAGCACTGTGGTACTGCGCTATTGCTAAGTTAAAGTGATGCATTTCAGTGCTGCATTGTGTGACATGTAACATAAAAATGTTTGTTCCCTCTCACTGTCACCCAAGAACCAGATCTAGTCCCCACCCCCCTCCCCAGCTGGGGGAGTCAGTTCAGTCCTGTCCTACCTGCCCAGCTCTTCATTGCCTCGGCCAGTAGTCTAACTTGGGTAATCTGAGGAGGAGTAGTCATGGCTTCATCCTTCTATGCCACAGAGCTGGGGACTCACT
The DNA here is from genome assembly GCF_019279795.1 of Protopterus annectens. NCBI lineage: Eukaryota > Metazoa > Chordata > Ceratodontiformes > Protopteridae > Protopterus > Protopterus annectens. Next base: position 451,795,296 of record NC_056743.1, read on the forward strand.
TACCCTTCTCCTGCAGAACTTATAAATATGAATCTTTCCCCAACAAAAAAAATCCTTCTGTCCTCATAGCTTTTCATACCTTATGGACCCTTCTGTGTTTGCATATTGTTGTTCTCCCCTTTCCTACTTTGCTGTCTGCTGCATTTCTTCCCTATTTGTATGCAGAAAAGTGTTGTAACTTGTGACTGTGCTGTGCTCACCACATAGCTGTGTCAGCCAGGTGCTACTTGTAGCTATCTATCGTTATGTTTTGCACATGAATCTGCGTTGACTCGGCCACACTGGCTTGACTTAGCTGTGGCACCCATCACATCAATTACCTGCAGTGTAGTACCAGGATTTGTCCCATTACCAGTCTGCTGCTGTTTTGGTATGCAGTCTTTTTCTCAATATGCAGGCGCCATTCATTATAGAACACATGTCCCATTAGCTATGTCACACCATGCAGTGACCATCACAAATGGTAGCACTGTGTGACCTCGCAGTACTAGCCTGTGTATCCCAGCGATTGTGTTATACACACCATACTAACCAGCAATCTGTGTATATTGTATGCCTGCTTGAAGCATTCTGCTTTTATGTTGCTGAATAATGCTTAAATAGTATGAAAAATGGATCGTGAATAGAGCAGTAGTTAGAAACGTCAGTGAGGAATCTGTTATTCACTTCAGATTAATTATGGATCTGTGAGACAGACACACTTGCACTTTAATGTACTGTAACATATGTGAAACAGCTTTACTCTATTCCTTCATTTAACGGCACCTGCTCCATCCTAGTCTGGGCTGCAGGAACCAGAATCTATCCTGGTAATCAATATGCATACTGCACAGATAGATAACTAATCCATAACAGAATATGCCCCCCCCCCCACACACACACACACACACACACAGGCAATTTAGACAATCATGAATTCATATATCAGAATGTTTTTGTGATGCGGAAAATAACCCTGGACAGAGGCAGACATGCAGACAAAACATATAAAGTACCCTTTCTTAGAACTTTATTATGGATCATATGGATATTGACATAACTTACCTTCAAAAAGTCTGTAGGAGAAGATTCTCAGTACATTTCTTTTTTATGTTGTCTTACTTTTTTCTGACTAACTGCGGCAGTGCTGCTGTGGTAGCGTTGTCACCTCACAGTAAGACGTTGTCCTGTTCGAGTCTCAGCTAGAGCATCTTCTGTGTGGAGACATGCGTGAATGGGCATGCCTTCATTGAAGGTTGTGCGTCAGGGCCGGCAACTCGGCACATAAAGATCTACTGCCAATTATTAGCGGACTGGAGTTCTGCTGTGGTGACCCCTAAACGGGAAAAGCCGAAAGACACAACAACTTTTTTCTGACTAAGTTTGCCTTTGTCTCCAAATGATCTCAAATGGCTGGGTTTCACCCACCGCATGTCTATTTCCCTTCAAGGAAATGAGCTATGTAAAAGAACCCCAGACAACATCATACTATGAGCACTGATATTTTATTATGACGCCCTACAGTGCCCCTCCACACACTCACTAATATACGAGATAAACAATGCATCAAATTTGGTACAGATGTTTGTTCAGATTGCTGCTATAATTAATTTCTTTTATTAGGTACACCAGTGACCTTCACTTGGAGAGTAACTCAAATAACAGCTAAACTGTAACATAAGAGAGATTTGACATCTGCAATTCATTCTCAGCCCCAGTCTTGCCCTTAAATACATAGATTGGTAGTTCAAGCTGGATCGTTAATGGCATGAGTTGATACCATACTATCAAACACCAAGAGAATGTACATACTCCTCAAACACTAGTATGCACGGACCAAAATAAAATATAAACCAAACACCTATAGTACAACAGTATTGACCAATAGCTTTGTGTGTTGATCTAAACTGGAAACACTCCCTCCTCAGTTTAAACAAGCAAATAAGACTTCTTGTGAAGTCCTCTGAAGCAAACTATGAATCCAAATTAGCTTCCTCAACTAAGGACAACCATAAGGCATTGTTTAATTACATCAGTAACCTAAAAAGAAAGGCCCAGATTTATGCCAAAGTGGTAATGATGCCACATATACTGAGCTTGTGGACATAGCTAACCTGTTGGACGACAGGTTCTGTGAAAACATCACTCCCCTGTCCCCACCATATGTTACCCCATGCTGTCCCTATCACCTGTTCCCTACCTTGTATCTCTAAAGAGCAGGTCATAAATGCCCTCTCTAAGGCCAAAAACACAGCATCTGTGAGACCTGATAACATCCCAGGCTGCATCATACATGGACTACAACAAGAATTAGCAACACCACATGGACTACAACACAAATTAGCAACACCATTGGGTACTCTTTTCAATCATAGTCTAAGCACCGGCTTCATCCCCACTGAATGGAAAATGGCCACCATTATTCTCTTGCACAAAGGTGGTGCTTCCACTGACACTGGAAGCTACAGACCTATTAGCCTGAATAGCCTTATCAGCAAGGCCATGGAGCAAATCATCATGGACCTTGTCAACAAAGATGTAAATAATCTCCAAACACTTGACCCAACTCAATTTGGATTTGTCAAAGGGAGATCATGCTTGTTAAACCTGGTGAACTTCTTCGAGATAGTCACCAAGGCCCTGGATGAGGGAAATCTGTGCATACAGCCTACCTAGACTTAGCCAAGGCTTTTGATACTATCCCCCACTCAGCCATCATTGACAAACTCACCCAGCTAATTATCAACCCCTATATCATTAGCTGGGCCACTAACTGGCTCAATGATAGAACACATATAGTCAAAATAGGGGAATCCACCTCCAACAGCAGACCTGTAACCAGTGGTGTTCCACAGGGATCAGTCCTGGGACCTCTACTGTTTGGAATCTTTTTTTCTGAAGTACAAGCAAAAACTAAAGGTCTGTGGCTGACAAAGTTTACTGATGACTGCAAACTGGGAGCGGTCATATAATCTCCAAATGATGTCAGCATCCTACAAGAGGTTCTTACACAAACAAATGATTGGTGCCAAAGTCATGGCCTTAAACTCAATACAAAAAATGTATTATCATTCCTTTTGGTAAGAGTGATGTTCCTGCTACCTACCACACCAATAGCAGTACCCTAAGTTTGTACTCAGTGGTGAGGGACCTGGGCACACAGGTTGACTGCAACCTTACCTTCGATCACCATGTCTCCACAGTGGTAAGAAGGGGATTCTATATTGCTCATCTCATAAGTAAGGGCATTGCCTCCAGAAAAAATAAGTTATAACTTCCCTGTACTCTTCTCTCATCAGGCCAATAATCGAGTACAATGCCCCTTTTGGTATGTACCTTGCGAAGCACCTGCAGCAATTGCAGAGACCACAGAGGCTCCTCCCAAGGCAACTCAAAGTCTTCAACATCTGTCCTAGGTGGTTCATCTGAAATCGCTGTCAATTTATTCTGTTTCATACAGACTACCCAGAGGCAGTCACTGCCTTGCATGTTAAGCAATCTCTGGCCCTGCTTTATTGGAAATGCTGCATATCCGCAAATCAAATGGTACACAGGTTACTCACTCTAAAGACATTAACCTGGTATGTGACATTAAGAGAACCTGCTGGAGGGACAGATTTGTCAATCAGAGGTTAACATACCTTTGGAACAGACTCCCACTTCATGTCAAACAGAGCACCTCACTGTTCCTCTTCAAACGCAATCTGGACAATTGGATGGGTAACCATAAATTCACCCTGGGGGGTTCCACCTGTCTCCCTCTTGGACATGGGCAGTAAGTGCTAATCATGGAAATAAGGGTAAAACTTGGCTAATCTTGTAAGATCCCCTGGGGCCATTAGTCTAGTAACTTCCTATGATCCTATAAAAAATAACTCTTCCATCAGTGAAAGCACACCAAAAGTGTTTGTAGTACACACAAAAGTATCTCATATAGATAAACATTGATGATTTTATATTTATTTATTTATTTATTGACATTTGTTAACTGGGTTTGTCCAACTGGGCTTGTGGCCCATTTTCAGTGGAGACCCGAGGAGAAAAGCTCCAGTAGTACATTTTAAACAAGTATAATTTTAAACAATATTGATATAATAGCAGTTATAGCAAAAAGATTCACATATGTTGGGTTACATGCATAAAGTTAAAGTTGCATTAAAAAGAAGATAAGTAACAATTTTACATTGATATAGTTCAACAGGTCAACAATAAAAAAATTTAGTTTGTATAAAATTATGCAAATGCATAGTAGACACATTGGAGAGAGAGGTGTAATGAGGTACTAAGTATGGTCCTTTTGAGGGTACATAAAGGGAAGGAAGACTAGGTAGGGTCAAGGCAAGGGCAGGTTCTGGAATTGAGAAAATAAGCTTTTAGTTCATTTTTAAAGTGTGAGGTGTGGGAGATTGAATGTAAGTCAAGGGAAGTTTGTTCCAAGCATGGGCAAGGGAGTGTTTGTAGAGTAGTTTGCCTACTGACCTTTTTGAGTGGTAGATATCAAGTAATTGTTGGTTAGAAGTACGGAGGGTCTGGGGTGGGATGTAGATGGAGACTAGGAAAGATAGAGATGGACAGAAGGAGGGTTTATAAAGGATAGAGTGTAGCATATGAAATTGATAATATAGTAGAAATTGGGGAAGTTCAAGCCATTGAAGAGAGTTTAAAGAAATGCAGTGGTGTGAGTTCTATGGGGAGTTAGTAATGAATCTGGCTATTTTATGGTAAGTCTGTTGGGGTTTGTTTAGAGTGGAGGCCTAGATATTGGTAAGAACTGGGGCGGCGTAAAAGAGGGAGGTGAGAAGGAGTGCCTGGCCCAGGGTAAGTCTATATTCAGGGGTTAGGAATTTTTTGTTCCGATATAGCAGACCTAGTTTCTGGTTTGTTTGTTTTATACAGTGGAGTATGTGTAGGTTGAACTTTAGTTCGTCATCAATAATGACCCCTAGGAGTTTTGTGTGGGTGTCAGGTTGGATAGTTGTATTGTTAGAAGATGTAATAAAAAAGGAGGTTTTGTGATGAGAAAGAGAATGGGGAAGGAAGAGTAGGAGTTTGGTCTTTTTGGGATTTAGGATCAATAGGTTGTAAGAGAGCCATTGTTCAGTGGATAGTAGGGCCTGTTGGGTCAGGGAGTGTAGTTCAGGAATGTTATTTGAGATGGATATAAGTGTGGAGTCGTTGGCATACTGAATAAGGGAGGATTCTTTGCATGAGGTGTAAAGATCATTGGTGAAGATGTTAAACAAAAGGGGTCCCAAGATGGAGCTTTGGGGAACACCAGTGGAGATGGGAAGGAAAGGTGAGGAGGATGAGAGCCATTTGACAGACTGTTCCCTGCCAGATAGGTAACTATTAAACCAGGCAAGTGTGGAGGGGGATAGGTGGAGATTTGCGAGTTTGGATAGTAGTAGAGGATGACAGACAGTATCGAAGGCTTTGGAGAGATCTAGGAAGAGACAGGAAATGAGTTTATTGTTGTCTAGGGCCTCTGCAATGATATGAGTGAAGGAGAGGAGGGCAGTGGTGGTGCTGTGGTGAGGACGAAATCCATGTTGGGTAGGGGTAAGTAAGTGGTGTGTGAGGAGGTGATTGAGAAGCTGTGAGTGAATACATTTTACTAATATCTTGGAGAGCGGGGACAGAATGGCAATGGGTCAGTAGTTTGAGGGGTCAGTAGAGTTTCCACCTTTATGAAGAGGGATAGTGAAGAAAGATTTCCAAAGGGTGGGGACAGTTGATTCCAGAATAGATTGATTAATTAGTATAGATATAGGATAAAGCAATTGAGTCAGCAGCAAGTTTGAGGAATGTAGGAGATAGATTGTCAGTGGAAGGAGAGCAAGGTTTTAGCTTGAATAGTAGAGATTTGATGTAAGTAATGGGAACTGGCTCAAAAGAAAACAGAATTGTGTTAGTGGGACTTGGAGGGGTGGGCGTCAAAGTAGAGTTTGACTTCGAGGTTAGCAGATTTTGGATGGAAGAGGTAAAGTGTTTATTCAGGAGGGTAGCTGTATCCTGAGAGGAAGAGTTAGGGTATGGGGAGGGATTAGAGGGCTTTCCAGGATAGAGGATGTTGTTGAGAGTTGACCAAAATTTTCGAGGATTAGATTTGTTGTTAAGCTGAGCAGAGCTATAGTATAACTTTTTGTCATTAGTTGTATGTTTTTTTGCAAGGTTCCTCAGTTGCCTGTATTTCTGAAGAAAAGGTGGTTGTTTAGTTTTAGTCCAGGTTTTCCAAGCATGATCTCTTTGTTTCATAAGGGACCTAGTCTCTTTCGTGAGCCAAGGAGCATGATTTAATTTTACTCTGATCTTCCTAGAGGGAGCTAAGGAGTTTAGAGTATTCATGAAGATGCTATTGAAAGTGCTTACAGCATCGTTTAGGGGGAGGTGTTTTAGGATGGACCAATCTATGTTGTGGAGAATGGAGTTAAATTGGGATGAATTGAAAGTCGATAGTTTTTGACAGTCTTTGATAAGGTGGGGATCAGGAATATGGGAGTAGTGTCTTAAGATGGTGGTAGGGAGATGATCACTGAGGTAGTCAGGTAAGGTGGTGAGAATGTGGTATTGGTGGGGGGAATTGGTAAGGATCCAGTCTATGATGGAGCTGGAAGTGGAACTTTTATGGAAGCGAGTGGGAGATGTTATAAGTTGTTGGAAGCTGTGTAGGTGGATACTGAGTTGGGGGGAGTCAGTTGTGAGTTTGGACCAATCAATGTTGACATCACCAAGGATAAGTGTCTCATATGGTATGTTGTGGGAGAACCAGGATAGGATGTTTTCAAGAATGGGCAGATTGTTACCAGGAGGAAGGTAGATAGAGGCAATTGCAAGTTTTTTGTGGGGATTCAGATGGCAGTTAAGGATGATGATTTCAGCTGAGAGGAAGTCAGGAATTGGGGAAGGGTATGGTGAGAGGTTAAGGTTGTTTGAGTAGAGGATGGCCACGCCACCACCTTTTTTTACAGGTCTATCAGATCAGAAGATGATATAACCTGGTGGGAGTATTTCACTATTTGAGATGTGTGGCTTGAGCCAGGTTTCAGATAGGGAGAGGATGTGAGGGCTATTGAGAGCTATCCATGAGTGCAGCTCAGTGACTTTATTTGCTAGACTCTGAATATTCAATGAGTAAATAGTTAAGTATTTGGATGGAGATGACTGTTGTTACTGTGACCGAGGTTGGTGACTGTTAGATGAGTAAGATGGGGGCAGTGTAGAGGTAGTTTTGGGGAGAGAAGAGGGGCCAGAGTTGGGATGGATATCTCCAGAACAAAGTAGGTTTTTAGTGAGGAGAGTGTGTGTAGCTAGATGGAGTTTGTATAGTTTTGACTTAGCTTTGTGGGAAGGTTTAAAAACCTGCATTATTGATATTTTATGTAGACTTGAGGTAGAGGTAGTAAAGAGATTAGGGGAGATAGTAAAAGATGAAGTAGTTGGATATATGTTGTATGAGTAAGAAGTTGGTGAACATAGGAGTGGGTCAGAGAGATTGGAGTGGTAAGAGGTGGAGATAGAGAGAATAAGGAGTAGTGTAGAAGATATTAGAAAATAATACATGTTGGAATAAAATATGGTCAGATAGAGTAGATAGAGACAGTGGTATAGAGGAAGTGGTGTTGACAAAATTGACAGATTAGTAAGGTGGTTGTGGCAATAGGCAGGAAGTAGAAGTGTAGCGGCTAGTAGGACAGGAAGGGGAGGGATAGTTTGGTATAAAGGTAATTGTAATGGGGTGGGTGGGAATGGGGGTAGGATAGGGGAGCAAACAGAGTGGGGCTAGCATCCTGGTCAAGATTAAGTCATAGAAACAATCAGAAAAAGATAGTGAAAAACTAGCTTGAGAGACAAGGATATAAAGTTTCTAAAGGTATAGTCACCAGAAATAAAATAAAAAGAAAATATGAGCAGAAGTAAGCTTACAAAAGGACACTGGCCTCAAGCTACACAAGTAGATTTATTTGAAGCAAGCCCAGTGCTGTAGGGTTAAAATAAGCTACAATAGAGAGGGGGCTTTGGAGGGGGAGAGAGAGGTATTACTAGCAGCTAAAAGCAGGGCAACAAAAAAAATTAATATGCAAGAGTCTGAAGACAGTAAAATAGGGCAGGTGCACTAGGAAAGGCAGTTATGAGTGAGGCTAGAAATGAATTCAGGGAAGGGTAAAGTACAGAACAGGAGAATATACACAGAAACAATACGAGGATAGTGGGTAACCAAAGAGAAAAGATAGGAGCTGCTGGCGTCTGCTTTTCGTGGTGGCTAGCAAAAAAATAAAAACACTGTAAATTCTTGTTGTGCTTATAAAGTCTAGCATTAATTAAAAGATTAGCTTATATAGTAGTTATTTACTGGGACACATACTTCAGTGTATTATTTTAAGCTTAAAATTGTGGCTTCCGGACCGATGGTTAGAGTTGCAGGGTATCTGTTAAGGTCCTCAAACCTGTGTTGCCTGTACTGTGGCCAGGAGAACACCACAGGGAAAAATCCACTAGGGCTATAAAAACAGAGGGGAGGGGATTAGTTATGAGTAAGTAATTCAGAAAAAGAGCGAGAGACAAAAATACCATGGGTAGAGAGAAAAAAAGTAATACAGGTAGGCAGAGGCAGTATACCTAGCATTAATTTCCATTGTATGAGTGTCTTACACACATAGCTAGCTAATAACACAGCAGTGTTTGCACCTATGCATAAAGTAATGTAGAACACCAGTAGTTAACAGCACAGTGTAGACATACACAAGGCAATAATTCACAAAGCAGGAAAACAGAAATTTAGGATACTAAGGACAAGAACAATTGGTACACCTTCAGGCAATAGTTCTTCCTTTTACTTTAGTACTACACCAAGAAATTATAATGAAAATACTACAGATACATCTAAATGTGAAGTTAAGGTGCTGGTGCTCCTTGCAACAAGAAATAATTCACATTTACAGTTTTCTTTCATTAAAAAACAAGAAATAAGATGAGTACAATTCAAATGCTAAGCTACCCGTGATCGTAAGGTGCTGGAGCCCCTTGCGATGATATTTATTTAAAGCTTCAAATGTAGCTTTAACAGTTCCAAGTGAAGGTGAGTACAGACTAAACAACAGTAAACTGATTTCAGCTTCACTTCTTTCTACTGTTATAGGAGTGATGGCTCATTCACATGTACAAAACTGGGTGGTAAGGCTTAATGGCTGCAGTCATAGGCAGCAAACCTTTTGGATTATGTAACTGGCGAGGACACACACAAACAAAATCCTCTTTGCCTGGTGAAGCTCTGAAAAGCATAGTCAAACAAACTGTATAATTATAATAAGTACAAGAAAGAAAAAAATATTAATACAAAGGAACTGCATAGTAATCCATAGCTACATTCACAAGAAACGCAATGAAACCTGGAAGGCAGACTAATTCTGCATGTTAACTTTTTGAACAAAGGTAATATTGTATCAGGCAGTTGGTCAGTCAATCTGTCTACAGCTGTTTCTTCGAATGATGCTAAATTGGAGACATTGTGTCAAAACACCTTTTGGCAACATTGGAGTTTTAAAAACACACACAGAAACTGCAGAAATGGTCACCATCCAAACTTTACTGTGCTTCCTTGTACTTTGGCATAATACCTTCCAGGGAATAATTCATCACAAGGATAGTGTTAATTAAATACAATTCAATAAAACAATTAAGTTTTCCCATTTCTCCACTGTTGCAAAAACATCGAGTAGGTATATATAATTTTGGGGAGGAGGGTGCAGGGGCTTTGCCCCAGCAAAATAAATGTTTTTTTTGTGAATTGCAGAAAGTTGTTTCAGCATAATTTTTCAATTTATCAGCAGATAAAGAAACAGCTGTTGATGGATCGACATGTATCTGTTTTAACACGTATTGGATGGCAATAACCATGACATACTCTTCCTGGCATTGTATCACGTTAATGCGCACAACTCAAATGTGGAGGTAATTGGAGAGACAAAGTAAAAGGCCGAAATTGTAGTAGTGTGCAAATTTGTGGCTTTCTTTTTTATGCCAATGAATTAATGTCTCATTTTTCAGTGTAGCTACAAATTTTGGGAATTGCCGGGAATAAGAACATCTGTGTGATTGTACCTCTCTTCAGTGGATTGATTTTAAGGATAAGTTCCTTTGGCCTTCTTGCTATGAGTTGTAGCATATGTTGGAACATATGGCCATTAACTACGAACTACATTGTTCCACCTCGTGCTGTCTTTGGTCTGCAGACAGTACCATGAAAATGGTAATGCAGTGAATAATTAAATATACATAACACTAGTTCTAGCATTAGAAGTATAACTATTCTTGCTACTTTCAGCAAAGAGCATATGGATTACCTGGTAAAGAATATACTAACTAAATGTCCTAATGGTAGTTTGTAATTAAAGAATGTAGCATCTTAACTTTTTTTATTTTCATTTATGTTAATTTTGCCTATCTACTGAATTATGACTAATAATAGACTGGCAGCATATACTCCATCGCCCTTTGGTCTTCCAGTCATCTAGGTGTAATACCTTTCAATACTTTTACTGTCATCTTAATAACTCTGAATTATATATATAGTTCTGTTATAGCTATATGGATTATACAACTTACCACTTGGATTTGTGCATTACCATCCTACTGTTATAGGTTATGATTTTTTGCATATGTCATCTTTATTTAACTGTGTGGCACAGTGACACAGCAGATGGCATTGTCGCCTCACAGCAACAGGTTTCCTGGTTTGATTCTTAGCTGGGGTGCCTTCTGTGTGGAGTCTACATGTCCTCCCTGTGTTTGTGTGGGTTTCCTCAGGGTGGTCCAGTTTAATCCCACATCCCAAAGGCATGCAGTAGGTGGATTGGACACTTTAAATTGGCCATAGGTTTGAGTGTGTGGTACAGAACTACAGCAGGGCTAACTGCCCGGTGGTGTAAACCTTGGTACTAGATGATTGTCACTGGTGCAGTGATACCACGACCCCATGTGCAAAAAAATAGGAAAAGGTGTTGTGGATGGATGGATCTGATGGTTCAGGTAATCTATCTGCTTAATAAAAATGAATGAAAAAATGAGAATACAACACTGCTGCTACTTTTTGGCATCTGTTTGTTTCTGATATTAACTGCTCTTCCTTTTCTGCCGAGTACAAGCTATTAGATCAGACAAATGCAGTCTGCGCAGTATTGTTATGTGTTTCAGTTTAAGGGTGCTCTTCTACTTTTCAGCTTTTTTTAACACTGGACTCTGTTTTGAGACTAACCATATGAATTATACTATTTATATCTTTTACTATTAGCTGTTTCTGTTTTTAGGGTGTACTATATAGTTCTTTATGCATTCAGTGTAGTTATTTATTTATTTGTATTTCCATAATGCACTGTTACCTGTCTTTTAGTGTCAAGTACACTATATTATTCTTGGTAGTTATTATATCTTACTATGCACTTTCAGTGAAGGGTGCATTTGTTCTTAGACTGCAGTGTATCATAAGGTGCCTATTTGTCAATTGCAGTGCCTGGATTTTTCTATGCTGTAATAGTCAATTTATATTTCGTTTAAAGCATATCAAACCACACTATGCTGTTTCCCGGGCTTACCAGGTGATTTGAGATGCACGTGAAATGTATTTATTTATTTATTTGCAGTTTGTTAACCGGGAAAGTCCATTGAAATATAAATTGCTCTTTGCTTTCCTGTGATGCTTCTTGCTATTTTTTGCCTGCCTAAAAATGTAAGTTTTCACAAAGTGTATGTTTAGGTAGACTTTATTTTGTTAACTTAAAGATTTTTTTTTGATGGATTACACTTCTACAGTAAATTGGTTATTACTGAGCCCTATTAGCCCTAGAGGTTTAAATGAAATATCTGGTCCCAGTTGTTATGTTTGTATTACTCACTTGTGGGATCATATGACACTAACCCTCCTGTGGGATCCATCCACATCTGTATATCTTTATTTTAGCATTCCATGTGCTTTTCATTATTCCCAATAAAACTACTACTTGATTTCTCTGTGCTGTATCACTGCATTATTTGTCTTATAATGTTATTCCCAAGTTCACTACCTGAACCATGAAAAATGTGCTTTTTTAGCCTCTAGGTCTCATTTTTGCATTGTACTAGCCACTGTTTCATTATTTTTTTCCCCATTGTTTTTTTTTAAAATTACCTTTTCTTGGTTTTCCTTCAATTTTTTTCCCTTTTAGTTTCCTTCTTTTAATCCCTTAAACTTTGGGATTTTTGTCGTACACCCCCCTTTTTCTTATTTATTCCAGTTTTTTTCCTTCCCTTAAAATTCTTTTACCCCCCCTAAATTCCTTTTTTTAATGTCCATTTAAAAACCCTTTATTTTATAAATCTTTTTGGAAAATAAATCTCTATTAAGTCTTAAAATTTTTTCTGTGGGTTCTCCTCTATTTCTTTAGGAAAAGCCTTTTTGGGATGGGAAATTTTTTCCTAATTGCCACTTTGCTTCCTGTTGTTTTCTTTAAATGTTCTGTACCCACAAAAAATTAAAAATTTGGGGGGGAAAACATTTTTTTTAACCTTCTATTATTTGAAAAGTACAAATTCTTTTTGGGAATGAGCATTTTACTGGAATTTTAAATTTGGTAGGGGGCAATCAAAAAAAGAGGGAACACACTTGTTAAAAAAGGGAAAATTTTTTATGATGTAAAATTACCGGCTCTAAGTTTAAATTGAACAAGTTACAGCAAGCATAAATTAAAAGGGTAAAAAAGTATCCCAAAACTAAAAAGGTTTATTGCAAAAAAAAAAATTTTTTTACTTGTTAGTAAAGAAACTATTTCACTAGGGAAAAAATTTAAGGCACAAGCCGGAACAAATATTTAAAAGGGGGGATATGTTTGGGGGATTTTTAAAGGCTGAAAAAAGGGTAAAAAAGTGAAGAAAAAAGAGGGGAAATGGAAAAGGAAATAAGTAAAAAGATCGGAAGATTTAAGGTTTAAGCCCCTGTAATATTTATTTATTTTTTTTAGCATTTTACCCAATGGTGAAATTTTTAAAGGACCCAAAAACCCTTTTGGAAAAATGAAATTAAAGATGGGTGTTTGGAAATAAAAGGGTTTTTAAGAGGAGAAATTTGAAAGGGATTGAAAGGAAGATGGGTATAAACCTTTACGGGTTAAGTTTGACGGGAACTGGTAAAACCGGGATAAATTTTGGTTTCCCTAGTTGTCCAATTGTTAATTTGGGAAAAAGGGGGGAAACCTTTACAAAGGGGCCTGCCATGGGGGGGGGATCTTTGGGTAAAACCTATTTCCCAAGGCCTTTTAACCGGGAAAGGAATTTTTAAAAAAGGGGTTTCTGGTACTTTTTTTTTGTGGTTGGGAGACCATCAGGTGGGGTTGACAAGTTTGTACCCAGGAAAATTTCCCCCAAAAAAACCGGGGGAAAGTCAGGGAATGGGAAGGATCTGCTAACATTTAAGCCTGTTTCCATGAGGCCACTTGGGCTTTCCATTGGGTCTATAATTAATACGGGAAAAATACCCCTTATTGGATCCTCCCTTTGTTTTTTTGGAAACCAGAAGTTTTTCTCAAGTGGGTTGAAAAAGGCTGTTAACAGTGTTCCCTAACCCTGAGCGGGTTAAGAATGGGGTTTGAAATTGATAGTTAAAGGGTGATTTCCCAAAGGAACTTTTTGCATTTTTTGGGTTTGTTTTATCCTGAACTGGCCCCATTTTTTTTCTTGCCCCCCTTGGAGAACTTTGTTTTGGTGGTTCAAACAGAATTTTGAATTCTAAAATTTTTGTAGCCGGGAAAATGACAGGCCCTTGATTTAAATTTAAAAAAAGGGGGGTCCAAGGTACCCTAGGGTGTTGTATGGTTTTTAGGGTGGAGTCCCAATTCTAACTTCCTGGGCCTTTAGCCAGTTGGCACCAAAGGGGGGGTGTGCAGCCCCCCCAATTGTGGGAAGATCCAATGGGCCCCCTTTTGATTAATCGGGCCAATTTTTTTAAAAAACCGGGAAACCTGACATTCTTTGATTCTTGGGATTAAAAGGGGGTTTAAAAAAGTCCCAGAATATGGTACGGGGTTGGAGGTTTGGTTTTTCAATTTTTTGGGGGGTTTTCCTGGCTGGGGGGCCTTGCTTAAAGGGAAGGGTCGGTTTTTTTCTATGGTGAAAACAGGACAATAAGTGCATTGTCCTGTTTGCCCACCTTAAAGATTTTTTTCAAAATAAGAACCTCCCCCTTTCCCCTGTGTAAATATTTCTAAATGTGGGAAAATTTTTTTAACCCTGATGTTGGGTGAAAAATTTCAAAGTAAAGGAAAATTTTTAAATCATAGGATTATAGTTGCAAGGAGTGGAAAAGGGTTATCTATGGGGTGGAAAAAGAGGCCTAGGTCATTGTCTTTGAAAATTTGAAATTTTTTAAATTTTTTGGGTTTTTTAAATTTTTTTTACTTGTTTGCTTGAAAAGCAATTGTGTTTTTTTTTTCTTCACTTTTTTAGAAAGGGGGATTTAAAAAGCGGGAGGTTTTGTTTAACTCCTAAAATTGTTATTTTCGGGCCCCCTTTTTTGGAAAAAATTATGAGCAAGATTTTTAGAATCAAAAGAGCCATTTTTGTAAGAAAAGGGTTTTCATTCCAAAACGGTAAAAAAATTACTGTTGCTTGAAACATATGTGTTAATTGTCAAAACTTTTTTAGTTTTTAGTTAAAAATTTAATTGTTGACTTTAACTGTTGAGGTTAAATTTCCCAAATGTTAAATTCAATAAAAGCCACAACAAACTTTTTGGGATTTTTTCCCAAGACAATTTGGACATAGGTTTCATAACACAAAGGCTAAAGTTACCAATAATGTGGGGGAAAAAAAACCAGTACTTTATTTTAAAAGGGGAAATTAAACTTTCCCAAACCCACCCCATGTAAAAGCACTTAAAATGGCATTTATCCAAAGGGTATAAATAAAGGTTAAAAGGAAAATTCCCCCATATTTTAAACTCAATTTTATTTTTTTCTTAATTTGGGTTTCCAGTTTTGGTTTGGTAAAAACCTGCTTTATTTTTAAAATTTTTACCTTTGCCTTGGAGTAAAGGGGGAAACCCCCCTTTTTTTTTTTAAGCCCCAATACGCAAGGTTTTTGCTGTGACAAATCCATAGCCCAAGTAAACCGTAATTTAGGATTTTCTCCCTCTTCTAATGGGGGTTACCATCCTTGGGGCCCCTTTCCAAAACGGGTTCTTATGGTGGTTACCAACCCGGTGAATAATAATCTGCTTTGGCAAAATGAAACGGGCTATTTAGTTTTATTATTTCAAGTTTTCTGCGGATTTTTTCTTTTCCACAAAACGTTTTAAACTATTTTTTTTGAGGGGTTTTTAAAAAAAAATTCCTTTGGTAATTCGGTTTAGGGGGAAGAGTCCTTTTTCTGGGGGCCTTTCCTTTTTTTTTTAGGTGACCTTCTTTTTCCATTTTTTTCCCTTTAAAGGGAACTCTGAGGTTTTTAAATTTTTAAGATTTTCTGTTTTCTTCAGATTTTTATTAAACAACCCTTTAAAGGGTTGTAAGTGTTTTTACATTATTTTTAAAAAAATTTTTAAGTTAAAACCTAGGCCGGGGGTTTGAAAGGTTTGTTTAAAAATGTTACTCCGTATTTTTTCTTAGGGGAAATTTTTAAGGGAATATTATTAGAGTTTTTCCTGGGTCCTAAGGGGAAAAATAAATTAATTTTTAAAGGGGTTAAAAATTTTTTTCAAAACTTTATTTCCCCTTTACCCAAAAAAAGGGGGCTCGGCTCCAAGGGGGGATGTGAAAAAAAAAAAACAGGCCCCCCAAGGTTGGGACCCAGGGAAGTTCCCAGACCAGTATGATTCTTTTTTCCCTAGGGGGCTCAGGGGGGGTATTTCCCCTATTTTTACCCGGGGCTGCACCTCCTCCCCAACCACCTCGGACCGATGGAAGGGACCTCCCCCTCCGGGGCCCGGACCCGGGGTCCCCCCCCTTTGGGGGCCGGGGGAACCGTTCGACCCTTCTTTTTCCTCTGGCTTCGGGGAGCGTTCATTGCGGGTCTCCAAAGCGAGTCCCCGTTTTCCAAAAATTTTTTCGGCCGAATTTCTTCGGCCGATGACCTTGGACCCCTTGCCTTTCCTCCCCCGATGCCGGCCCGGGGCGGGCTTTGGGGCCCGTGGAAAAGGGGGGCCCCGACCCTTCTCCCCCGGCCTTCGGGTCCGATTTGGGTACGGGCCGGCGGGCCGGGGGAGTTTATTGGGGTTCCGACCCCCCTGGGCTTGGGCGGTTTTCCCCCCTTTTCACCTCGGGGCCCGGCCTCCCGGACGGGGTGGTTTTTAGACCAGGGGGCCTTCCAACCCTTCCCCCCCGGTTTACCGGACCCCCCTGGGGGGAAACGGGTTTTGGACCCCTTCCTTCGTGGAGCCCCCTGGGTTTCCCCGGGGGGTTCCCCCTCCTTAGGGCCCGACGCTTCGGGGGCCCCCCGGGGTCGGCAAGGGGAAAGCCTGGCTCCCTGATTTTTCTTCGCATTTCTGGAGTGAGAGGGGCCCCTTCCCCTTTTTCCCTTTCAAATCTTGAGCCTCCAAGACTGGTTCCCCCCCTCCTGAGGTTCTCCTAAGGTTTTGGGGCCCCCCCGCCCCCTGGGGGCCCCCGGACCTGGTTTATTTTCGAAGGGCGGGGGAAATCCAAAAGGGCCCCCCTTCTCGAAATTTTTTGCGCCCCCCAAAAGGATTCCTCAAAAGGCTGGTTAACCTTTGGGGGCATCTGCTCCAAAAAGGCTGGGGGGTTTCCCCCCCCCCCTTAAGGAGTCTGGAGTTGGAAGGGGAAACCCCGATTCGGGCCTTTCTTTGGCCCTTAATTTTTGGGCCTTTTCCGGAAGGGTCTTAAGGGGTTTGTAGTTTCCCTTGGAACCTACCAGAGTCCCCAGGGTTACTCCATTCATCCTTATAATTTCTAATTGCCTGAGGCCTTTCCTAGCGGCCCTAAGGCGGAATGGCCTTAAAAACCCTGGTTGCATTTTGGGGGCCTTAAATTTTCCCTTTCCGACGCTCCCGTGGGTCCTCCTTTTTTGGACCCTTAAAAGCATTACCCGTAAAAGGGGGAAAATTTATCTCCGGGGGCCCCGTTACCCCCCCGGGCCCTTCCCCAAGGAAAGGGGGGTTTCCAAACCTAATTTTTTCTCCCAACCAAAAGCCCCCTTGGGGGGACTTTTTTTGGGGAACCCTCCCGGGGGCAGGGGGGCCCCTTCTGGGCCGGGATCCCTCCTTCGCCTCCCCAGCTAGGGAGGGTGTGGTCCCCATCGGGGTTTTTTCCAAGCAAAAACCTGGGAGAAAACCCCGGAAAGGGGGGCCCCGGTCCCGGAGGAACCCCCCTTTCCCAAACCGAAAAGAATCCCGGACCCACCACCCAGTCAAAGGGAAATGGCAGCCGCAGAAGCTTTAAAGCTGCTAGAAAAAGGAGTCATCCAACCGGTCCCCACAGACCAGATCGGATCAGGAAATTACTCCAGGTTCTTTTTAGTGCCAAAAAAGACAGGGGACCTGAGACCAATATTGGATCTCAGCAGACTGAACCAATCCATCACGAAATCCAAATTCGAATGGTCACGCATACAATCCATTCTCCCATTGTTGGAGAAGGATGTTTGGATGTGCTCCATAGACCTCAAGGACGCCTATTATCATGTACCGATACATCAGGCGTCCAGGAGGTATCTGCGCTTCAGCCTGGGAGTCAGTCATTACCAATTTTGCGCTCTGCCCTTTGGTCTCACCACAGCCCCCAGGGTGTTCACCAAGTGTTTGGCAGTAGTGACGGCTCACCTGAGAAGTCTTGGATTCCAAGTGTTTCCCTATCTGGACGACTGGCTCCTGACTGCCACCACCAGGCATCTACTAATGGACAACCTCAAAGCCACCATCTCCCTGGGTGTTACCCTGGGGATTACATTCAATTGGTCAAAGTCTGTCTTGCTGCCCTCTCAACGCATAAAGTTCATAGGAGCAGAGATAGACTCAAGATTGATGCGTCTTTCTTCCTGCCGAAAGGATCCAAACTTTACAGGGCCAAGTTCAAGCTCTGATCTCGAGATCCAAAGCCCCAGCCAGGATGGTTCTACAAGTTCTAGGCTCAATGTCTGCCACGGTTCTTTTAGTCCCTCTGGCAAGATTGCACATGAGGATTCTTCAGTGGCTATTGTCAACGCAATGGTCCTTTCAGGATCTTCCCTCAATCATCACATCATGATTACGGATATATGCAAAAGGGACCTTCGCTGGTGGCTTCAGACATCCAATTTGGATCAAGGAAACCCCTTTGTTCTTCCCTCTCCAGTGGTTACCCTGACGACAGATGCCTCCCAGATAGGGTGGGGGGGGCATTGTCTGGGCAGGCTAGTTCAGGGCTCCTGGCTTCTAGACGAAGCTCTTCTCCACATCAATGTGTTGGAGATGAGGGCTGTACTTCTATCCCTACAAGCCTTACACAAGTTTCTTCCTCAGGGCATCATCGCCATCCACACAGACAACATGTCGGTGGTTTGGTATCTGAACAAACAAGGAGGGACCAGATCATACCGCCTTTGCAGAGCGGCCATGAGAGTGTGGGAATGGGCTGTAGCTACCAACCGCTTCTTGGTAGCGACCCACATCCCAGGAAAGTCAAATATATTGGCAGACAAATTGAGCAGGACAATTCTCTCTCCTCACGAGTGGTCTCTAAACCACACCGTAGCAGCTCAGGTTTTCAGGAGATGGGGACGCGTGCTGCGACCTATTTACAACTCCATTAAACACCAAGTGCCAAAGGTTCTTCTCCTTGATCCCACATCAGGGAGTACCAGCCATGGATGCTCTAGCACAACCTTGGCCAACAGGGCTACTTTATGCCTTTCCTCCCATTCCGCTTCTTCCCAGAGTTATTCAAAAAGCCTCTCAACTGGGGTCTTCAATGATTCTGATTGCCCCGTACTGGCCTCGCCAGGTGTGGTTTCCCTACCTGAAGAAGCATGCAGTGGACGATCCGTGGACTTTAGACCTGATTCCGGACTTGCTAATCCATCAGTCGGGACTTCGACATCAGTCCCTTCAATCTTTGAAATTGACAGCTTGGCTCCTCCACTTCCGACTTTAGTTAGAAGGCACACTCTAGACCCGGAAGTTGTTCACATTTTATCTTCGGCCCACAAACCCACCACTAACAAATTGTACCTTAGTAAGTGGAAGAGGTTTGCTATCTGGGCTCAACTCAAGGGCTTAGACCCTATCACTGCTCCTGTCCCAGAGGTCTTGAAATTTTTAACATCCTTGTTTAATCAGGGATCTTCCGTCTCAACTATTAAAGTCCAACTAGCGGCTATCTCTAAATTCCACGAATCCATGGATCCTCCTTTGATGAGCAGCAGACTATGCAAAACTTTCATTAAAGGTGCGAACCTATTAAGACCACCAATTTTTCATCCTGCACCTCCGTGGGATCTTGATTTGGTGCTTCGCGCATTAACATCTCCCCCCTTTCGAACCGGCTGCTACATGCGAGTTAAAATATCTGTCTTGGAAAACTGCCTTCTTAGTTGCAATTACTTCGGCAAGAAGAGTTTCAGAGCTTCAAGCCTTGTCTATTAAGCCACCGTACTTGATTTTCCACAAGGATAGAGTATCACTTAGGCCTAATCCATCCTTTGTCCCAAAGGTCTGTTCTAGTTTCTGCCTACAACAATCTCTAGAGCTACCGGTTTTCTTCCCAAAATTCTCCAATGAAGCAGAATACACTCTTCATAAATTGGATGTTCACAGGCAGTTACGCTTCTATTTAGACAGGACTCAGCAACTTCGTAAGTCAGACCAGTTGTTTGTGTCCTTCTCAGATAATAAACTGGGCCAAACCATCACAAAAGCTACTATCTCAAAATGGATCAGAGATTGCATAACTCAGACTTATTCTTCTTCGAATAAGCAACTTACAACATCTATCAAGGCTCATTCTACCAGAGCTATGGCTACTTCTATAGCTTTTCATTCCAAGCTCGCTATATCAGAAATCTGTGCTGCGGCTACTTGGTCCAATCCGCACACTTTCATTTCCCACTACAAATTGGATGTGGCATCTAGAGGACGAGCTTCATTTGGTTCCACGGTACTCAGGAGTGTTTTCCAGTGAGCCACCCAGGATTCAGGTGCTAGGGACGCTGTCCCATCATTCAGAATGTAGGCGAGATAGGATCACATAACATCTTTTAGTTATGTACTCACCATAACTTCAGATGTTTGGGATCCATCTCGCCTACATTCCTAATACCCACCCTCCTTCCCCCTGCCTTGGAGATCAGAAGAGATTGAACGGTTTTGAGTTCTACTGTTTTATCTTGTTTCATCTGACGATGTTATATAAGCAGGGTATGCATGTGTGCATGTATGCGGACAAACTAGATCTGGGGGACTGGTAGTGGTGCATCCTGGGATATGGTAAGCTCAGCCAGTAAGAGACTTCGCTCTTTGGCATAAGCGTGCCGAGTCGGAGCCGAGGGATCGGCTCCGAACCCATCATTCAGAATGTAGGCGAGATGGATCCCAAACATCTGAAGTTATGGTGAGTACATAACTAAAAGTTTACCATGTCAGGTACTGCTGTCAATCTTGGGCAATTAATCCTACTTATATCAGGAGGGCAGCAGCTACTCTAAAAAAAGACAGAAAGCTGTGGAATTGTTTTCAACTGTTTTTATTGCAGAGAGGAGGAGAACTTAATACTCGCCTTTCATAGCAAAATAAAACAATTAGATCAGCCAGGGGCTTAAAGGCAGTTATTGCCTCTTCTGAAAAATTTATATAAGCAGCATTACAGTATAGAAATGCATGTATGTACAAAAATATATGAGTGTGTGTGTACATAACACGTGTATACAGATGCACACAAATATATAGACACAGATGGGGTGTGTGCATGTATTTGGGTATTTTATACATGTCATCATCATCCTTTTTCATACTTTCTACACGTCCTAAATCTTTTTCACCATACTAGTTATTAGGCTCTGCTGTAATGGTTATTCCATTCCTAAACTTGTAGGTTTAGTATGATTTCATACTATCTTAGGACAACAAAAATAATGCAGATATAATTATCCTCCTGCCCTTTTCTTTTGTGAAGCCATAAAACATTCATTTGCTAATTCCTAGTCATTTAGAGAACAGTAACATCTTACAGTGCTGTGAGTTGTGCAATATGGATGCATACAATTTTTTATTTATAACAAAGTTAACATAGTAGAGTTAAGCATTATTAATGTGTACATTCTAGTAAGTGTTGTTTAATGTTTTACTTATTCACTGTCGCACCTTGGCTATGTGTTGTACTTGCAATCTTTGTCAATGTCTTCATGGCAATATTTTTTTCTTTGTATTGCTAAGTGCTTTTGTTGTAGCGTTGTTACCTCGCAGCAAGAGGTTCTCCCGTTCGATTCTCGGCTGGGCTTGGGAGTGCCTTCTGTGTGGAGTCTGCATGTCCTCCCCGCGGTTGGGTAGCGTTCGAAAGACATGCGTGCGTAAATGGGCGTGCCTTTGTTGAAGGTTGAGCATCGAGCTGGCACCTCGGCGTTTCATAAAAATCTGCCAATCATTAGCGGACCGGAGTTCCGCTGTGGCGACCCCTTACCGGGAAAAGCCGAAAGACAAACAACAACAGCAACATTGCTAAGTGCATTTGTTACTTGTTATTATCTTTGCCAATATATCCCGGGTTGTGGCTGAAAAGGGTCCTGGGACCAGTTCACTTTCCTGGTTTACAAAATATAAATAAATAGAAAATAGAAAAAAGGGGAGTGGACATGACATAAATAATTAAGGAGCTAGTAAAGCATGTTTTCATTCTGCATCATTCATGAGAGAGAAAAAAAAAACTTCCCCAAAGGCATTGGAAAGTAGCAGACAGATTTACTTTGAGTCCTTTACAGTATTAGTTGTCACCCGTATATGATACAGCAAGGATTATTTACTACAGTGAAAGTTTTCATACCTCAGCATGAGAGTGTGTTGAAGGCCTGTCATTTGCTTTAGAACTACAAAAGAATCCCTTTTTTCCTACTTTCATTTGCTGGAAGTTGCTAACAGCTATTTATAGCATAGAACGAGATATGATAAACACATAAATGAGGCTCACTCAATGAAATATAGAAACAGATTTGTTACAGAAGGTGTGTTAGATGACAGTGCATCACATTCCTGCCATTGTATCTTAATGCCATGAGAAAACACCATTTCATTATGTCTAGCATGACTCATATAAAGATGGCTTGAAGTGTATTCTGGGAAGAAGGAATGAAAGCAAGAAAACAAGATCATGTTGTTAAGGCAGGCCCCATCATCTGCCATTTTCTGGAAAATACATTACAATTCTAAAAGCATCACTTGGAGTAATTTTGAGGCATTAAAATAGCTCCAAAAATAAAGATACAATGAAAAGAATCAATTTTTTAGTTCTTAAGTGGAGTTATTCTTTAAGTCAAAAATAAGAATAAACATGCTTTTAAATTTATAGTACTTTTTAGGGCATAGCCAAAGATATTTTTTAAGTACAAAAGACAGCTCTTCTCTGTTTGTGGCAATACTGTGTGGTTATAACTAGTTCTCTGATGAAGCTGTGTCATAGTTTATTACTTATTATACACATTTGTTAACTTGGGTAGTGCACTGATCATAGCTGACCATTTGCAAGTTCAGCCCAGGTTAAAAAAAACACAAGTGAAATAAAAGACAGTGGTTAAAAAACAAAGGAAAGAATAAATTCACAACTAACAAATACAAGGTAGTGTTTTAAAGCAAAGGAAAAGCAGTATACAGAAATTACAATACAGTGAAAATGCAGTATATGATATATTGGCATACAATACCAAAGCAGTAGTACACAAGTCATATATTAATAAATAAGATGGTTGAAGGGTATACAGGAAAAGGGAATAACATACGTCAATAACTTGAGTTCTAATCAGTCACCTATTTTAAAATCATATAACTGAACCCTTGCCCTCCCCTTTTCAGCCAAAGCTATAATCCAGATGTGTGTGTGTGTGTGTGTGTGTGTGTGTGTGTGTGTGTGTGTGTGTGTGTGTGTGTGTGTGTGTGTGTGTGTGTGTGTGTAGATACAGCAGTACATACAATTTCTACACAGACAGTAAACTCATGTCAAAAATGAAACCCAGATCATGGAATATGAAATCTTTATCATCAAGATACCATAAGGCCAAACATATTAGGCCGGGTTTCATTCTTATTAAATAATGTTATACTTATTTTACAACATTAAATCAAATAAAACAACATGAGAGCAAGAACCTGTAATAGGATCATACTACACAAATTGTTTATGGAGGAAAACCTGTGAGATCTGCAGAAATACCCTGCTGTTACATGAGAGAGTACCCAGAGTGATGATATGGATAATGCATCACTTTAGTAAACTGTTAACTCAATCTAGTGCCAGTCTGTTAACAATGAACTGTTAAAAGTCAAGGTTCTCTTTAGGGTTGCACTGATATAGAGCTACTGGTCAGATATTTATGGTTACACTCCTGGAATTTACTGTCTTTTTTCAAATAATGCTAGGCAACAACATGAACAAATACCTGTTAAACATGAGTTGAATGATAACATCATGAGGTACTACTCTAAACTTAAGAATGCATCATTTTAGTACAACATAATGCTAAGAAGTGCATGTATTCTGCACATTGAAAAGTAACTCAGTTTAAGTATTTATATTTCTTATGGTGAAGAAACATAAGTCATTTTCAGCTGAATAAAAAAAGACTAATGTTTGAAAAGGGCTTTCACTGTTTATGTGGTATTCGGTATTCTGAAATCATACAGGAAAAACCCACAGGGAAATATAACATTAATTAAATGACACAGGGGAGGCACAAAATGAGAAAATGGATTTGACTACTTATAAGGAAACTCTGAATGTTTTCTCTATGGACATCTGACTCTCATATACCCAAATACACAAATATTTGTTCCTAAACAATCGACCACACCATACTGCACAACAGCAGCAATATGATTTTGGGGTGGGTGGGGTCTTTATCATAAGATTAAAAGTTCAAAAGACTGAAAACCATACTAACTAAACCTCACAATTTCAAAAACATTTTTAATGCAGGGGGTGTCATGCCCCTTGCACCCACCATGTGAGGAGCTGTGCTCCCACTACCCTGCTCATTAGATATACCAACTCCAAGGTCATACAACAATGGAGAAGGGGCAAATTCCCATTTTCAATATTTTGAGTTTTAGATATTTTTGTTTTCCATCTTTTGGACTTTTGATCTTATGACATAGACCTGATTTTTTTTTTTTTTTTTTTGCACAAAGGTCATTCCATGAATCTTCACCCCTCTTAAATATGCTAAGTATGTGGTGGTACAGTTTGGGGGGAAATGGCAAAGTACTGTGCAAATATGGTCACAGTAACCAAATGAACTGCAATCCCATGGGATCAGTATTACGGTAGGAGAACAATGTCGCACATTTTGTTTCTGCTTGTGATATACCGATGGCAGAAGGACTGTATACTGAAAGGCATCATAATGTGACAAGACTGTTGCATTAAGGATTGAGCAAACATTATAATACTGACGCATCTGAAAAGCACTGGAAACATGAGCCACAGATCATCACAGAAAATGAAGTTGTCATCACATGGGATCATCCGTTATCAACAGTTCAAACAATAGATGCAAGAAAACCAGATATAGTGGTCCATGAAAAGACAAAAGTAGCATTGATCATTGAAATCGCTACACCCATTGACTACAGTGTCTTACGTATAGGGAGACACAAAGTCATAAAATACCAGGATTGGTAGGCAGAAATGAGGCAATGTGGAAGAAAGATACGCAGACAGTTCCAGTAGTAGTAGGAGCAACTGGTTTATAAAAAAAAGAATTTACAATCATATTCAGATATTTTACTGATACACATAGCTCCATATGAATTACAGGAGGAGTCATTCCTGGGCACATTGCAGGTGCTGCAAAGAGCACTTCTGGCTGACATCAAAGATTGAAACAATACTGATTTCATGAACTTTATTACACCTTGACACAGGAATGGGGTTGATTCCAGTCACGGTATTAGAAACCCAAAAGACTTGGACAAATTAAAAAATAGGAGATGTGTTTGGGAAAATGTAACATTGGGCTTACAGGACTGGGGAAAAAGCATAAGAAATATATTGACTACTCATAGGAAAATCTGAATGAAGGATCAAACATTTATACTTTGAGCCCAGATAAGTCTCTCTGCTATTAATAGGAAGAATGAGGAAGCAGAATAAAGAATCCTTGACGTATAACTTCTGTGACAGAGAATAGATATCAGCAAGCAACTAATGTTTTTGTGTCTTTCGGCTTTTCCCGGTTAGGGGTCGCCACAGCGGAACTCCGGTCCGCTAATGATTGGCAGTAGATATATATGTAAATATGCATGTATCAAAATGCCCTGCCACGGATACATAGCACATGAAAAACATCTACGTGGAAATAAATAGTAGCACAACCTTATTGCAATTAAAAAAAGTTGAGCACTTTCATCCAAGCAGGACTTCAACACTAATTCATGCTATGTCACAAGACTCTAGTATGATAAGGGATCATTTGTAGAGCGACAAAGTAAAAGGGGACTCCTTCCATGATTTGGAATTTGCCATTTCTGTTATTAGCAAAACAAAGAAGCCGGAGTAGAATGCCGATCACTGCCATGTGGATTTGTTTTATTGAAAACCGGCTCTAGTTATAAAGACAGAATTGTACTATCATAAAGTTAATGGTGTTTATCTTGTGCTGTGCCATATAGTGGGCAAACTTCAACAGCCTAAAGAAGTACCCACAGCTGATTTTGAAAATGCCTCTGGTATGACAACTTTTCTGTATTTCCCAAATTACAAGTGACTTTATAGGCATATAGGAGAGAGACAGAAAAAAGACAAAGAAGCAGTGCATTAAATGTTTAGTAAGTTTAAATGTGTTTAAAAGAGAAAGTCATCACTGTGCCATAATTGATCTTCATGGTAACAGGGTGCCAACTGACTCCTTTAAAGATTCAGATTATTTACAACAGTATAAAATCTCAATGATCTCTTATAAAAAGATCCAAGATATTCTAGACCCCATGAAAGAGAAGAGAAGCATGAGACAGGTCAACTCTGAGTACAACTTTAGAGCTGGCCTTTTCTAATGCCCATAGGTAAGTGAGGATTCAGTAGGGATTACAGAATGCTAAATCAACCTATGCTTCTCATTTTACTGACCCATGATGTATTTTGACTTGAACAGCTTCCAACAGTGCAAATTGATACTAGACTTTTAAAGAAAATCCTTGTGACCAGTACAAACTAGTATGAAACAGACTATGCAGAGAGGACTTTTAAGCTCCAATATAACTCCTGGCAACAGGATCGACACTGGACACCTCCAGAATGTTAAAAACAATGTATTTAGTACTCAAATTAAAATGATAAGCACTTTTGTCCACTTATACATATATATTTCATAAGATAATGCAATTGAAATTAACAGGTGTTTATATAATGAATTTAAGTGTGACATCACACAGTATTGTCTAATCAGAGCAGCTCATTTTCATTTCTCATTTTGGAGGAGAAGGAGTTGTTTTGGCAGGTAGAATTAAAGTCTTGTGCTTGGCCAGGTTTAAATGATATACTTTCCATCACATGTTTATTAAAACTTAAGGCATTTTCATTTTAATTTTTTGAGTGTCTTTATATCGTGACTGTCTTAATGCATTCCATTTTATTTGATTTTGGAAGCTAAGCAAGGTTGGGCTTGGTTAGTATCTGGATGGGGAAACCACTTGGGTAACATCGGGTGTGTATACACACACACACACACACACACATATATATATATATATATATATATATATATATATATATATATATATATATATATATGGATCTACTTCATATGGTTGACATTTCAGAATGTCGAAGACCATATGGCCGAGACCATATGACCGACATTCGAAATGTCGACCATTGAAAAAAAAAAAAACACAACAAAATCTTAACTTCACACTGCAAGCAGGGGGGGCTATGTCCCCCTGCACCCCCCATGGGGGGGCTCCACCCACCACACCCCCCGGAACTTAAATATACCAACTCCGAGATAGCACTACAGTGCGGAAGATGGAAATATTTCCATTCCGCACTGTATGGAGATGCCGGTTCCGCATAGCCGACATTTTAAACGTTGATCATGTGGTCTCGGCCATATGGTCTTCGACATTCTGAAATGCAGACCATGTGAAGGGGAACCATATATATACATTTATACTTTTGTAAAAAGATTTATATATATGTGTACTTTTCACTGGTGGGAATAATAAATAGCAAATTATTTTTAGGACCTCGTTTAAACTATTTGTAAATTATTCTTATATGATATTTATTTATATATAAATATATTTATGTGAATTTTATTTGTATCAGGAAGACGTGGTGGGGATTTTTTATGTGGCCATAGTCTTACATAAATGCAAGTGTAAATGTTTTTTGTATATGTACATGCACCTTTAAATGTGCTTATTCCTATGCATATGTCACACTTAAATTCATTATATAAACACCTGTTAATTTCAGTTGCTTTATCTGATGAAGTCTTTATGTATAAGTGAATGAAAGCGCTTATAATTTTAATTTGAGAAGTAAATAAATTGTTTTTAACATTCTGGAGGTGTCCAGTGTCTATCCTGTTGCTAAGAGTTATATTGGAGTTTGTCTTCATTCTTGTTTTTAAATTAGTTAGGACTTTTAAGCTTTCAGGGTAGGTTAAGGAAGTTTAGTCCAGTAATTTTCTTAGGCATTTGTGAGGTCTTTCACGTTGGACAAGATGTTTGGAGAGGTAGATCCTAAAGGGGAAATTGCATTCAATAATAGGTCTGATAACAGATTTATAGAAAGAAATTATGACTTCTTCAGTCTGGAAGAAAATGGCTTTTATGTTATCTGCTCATGCTAGAATGATTTCCTGGCCAGAAGCATATCTAAGGTGGGGAGAAGGGGGCAGCCACCCTGTGTGCAACATGTTGGGGGGGGGGGTGTGATCTGCTCTTTTCCTGGCTATGACTGAAACAGGGTGGCAGCCTTCAGACTCTGGGCCCAACCCAGTTTAGCCTACTAAATCTGATGAACTTCTTTGAGAAGGTCACCAAGGCAGTGGATGTGGGGAAAAAGTGCATAATGCCTACCTGGACCTGGCTAAGGCATTCAGTACTCTACCCCACTTGGGTATTGTTGACACACTCACTGAACTGGGCATAAACCCCTACTCTCACTGATTGCCATCTGGCTCACAGACACGACCCAAGAAGTCAGGATTGGTGACACCATCTCCACTGAGTGGCTGGTCACCAGTGTGGTACCTCAGGGATCTGTGCTGGGGCCACTCCTGTCTGGTATCTACTTCTCTTCAGAAAAGGCTAAAGTCAAGGGCCTTTGGCTGACTGAGTTAGCAGATGATTGCAAACTGTGGGTTTTCATCGATTCCCACCATTATACAAACATCTTACAAGAGGGTCTAACACAGACAAATGACTAGTGCCAAAGTCTTGAATTAAAAGTTAATGCCAATAAATGCAATGTGTAGTGCCTTTTGAGAATACTGCTACCCAGGCTAATTACTGCATTGATAAGTCACCCTTGAGAGTTGACCTTGTAGTAAGGGATCTGGGAATATGTGTAAACAGTAATCTGGCCTTTGCCAACATGTGGCCAAGCCAGGTAGAAGAAAATCATTTTGTGTTGCCTAACTTCTAAGTAAGGGTATGGCATCCAGGTCTGTGGAAGTCATAGTGCCACTTTATTTGGCCTTTATCAGACCCATCATTGAGTATAATGACCCCTTCAACAGGTACCTGACCAGACAAGTACATGCTGAAGGGCACAGCATCAGCAGCATGCACCTGACCAGGCATATGCAACAGTTGGAATGCCCACAAAGGTTCCTTACTAGGAGAATCCATGACATAAACACATTGTACTATACAGATTGCGTCAAAGCCCTGTTTCTGTACTCTGTACTCTGTCTCATATAGGTTACTGAGAGGCGATCTATGCCTGGCATACAAGGCATCCTTGGATTCAGCTCTGATGGATTTTTTCCACATCCGCAAAATGAACATCAGGACCACTAGATTCAAGAATTTAAATTTTGCTTGTGACAAATAAGACATTGGCGAAACATGTATGTGTCTCAGAGGATCTCTCTGTTCTGGAACAGGCTCCCGATGCATGTAAAGCAGAGTCCATCTCTAAACCTGTTTAAGCATAACCTTGACCAATGGATGTGAAATCAGAATTTCACACTGGGTCTGGCACCCGTGTCTCTTGTAGACAGAAGCAGACAGCAATGCCTAAACTAACACCCCTGAACACAACCTCCAGAATCTTCCTAACTAACAATACCCCCTCCTTATAAAAGGCCATGATACATGGAGACACAACTGGGTTTTATTGCATGGCTAGGCTTACAAATGCCCTGCTGATCATTAGCCTTGTACAAACCTTCGTTTTCATTTATAAGTTTAACTATAATGTGCTCCATGAGATGATACTAGTGAGACTTACAGTTCTGTAATTACATGCAACTTTTTTAGGGGCAGCCTTATGCAATGGCACCATTATGGCAGTTCTCCAAACATCAGGTACGTAACCAGTGGAGGTTAAGGCTGAAGAAGGCCAAAAGAGGTAGTGGAGTGCATTATTTGAACTCAAGGAATTAGGATTCATAGCGGTCAATAGAACAGATAGGACTTAATCAAGAAAGATTTGGGGGTAGAGGTGAAGTTTGGCAGTAATGGGGGGAGTAAGGGGTGAATGAAGGTGAAACTGAAGCTGAATTTATCATCTGGAATGTTGCGAATGACCTCAGCATTAGAATAAGCAGCACAGTTAGATAATAGCCCTGAGCAGTTCTGAGCACTACTAGTGTTTGGTGATGTAGGTAAAGAAGGCCTTGTAGTATCTTTACTGGAGTTGGCAACTTTGAATTAGCCTTAAAGACCATTCTTAGGACCTGCACCCTAGTAATAGTTGGGGTTATTTCTTGAGAGGTGTCTATAGCCATACAGGTTTAATAGAGCACCTGAGTTATTTGTTAACCTTTTCTGGCAAAAGGAGGATTTTGTTTTGTACTTTCCTCCTGTTATTCAATTTACCTATATGAGAATTCAACCTTAAGGGGTTTATTCATGAACTTTCCATTATATTTTTGGCATAGAGGGACAGATGCCCTTTGTAATTTCTACAAATGTTCATGATTTTAAATATTTTGACAAGAATTGACCCCATTCCTCTGTCACAGTACAGTTAAAGTAAAACAATTAGTATTGCTTCAATTTTTAGTGGTTACCAAGAGTGCTGTTTTCAGCACCTGCAATGTACCCAGAATTGCTACCTCCTGCAGTTCATATGGGACTACCTCTATTGGCAACATGTTGAAATGTGCTTGAAATATGTTTTTATTAGCCTTGTTGCTCATACTACTATTGGGACAACACATCTTTCTTTATTCAGCATTGCTCTAATTTCTGCTTGCATATCTTGGTATTTTATAACTTTATACCTGTCAGTATGCAGGATACTATTATAGCTAGGTATACATATTTCAGTTATTAATTCTACTTTTGTGCTATTTTTCTTCGACTACAATATCTGTTTTTCTTGTTTCTATTTCTTTCACTGTTGGGACTGGATGATCCCATGTGATTAGAACTTCTTCACTGTCAGTAATTCTTTGTGGTTCATGTTTTAGTGTTTGCACAATCCCCAATGCAACACCTTACTACATTATTACGCCTTTCAGTATACAGACCCTCAGCCATGAGTATATTGAAACCAGCAACAAGAAATGGAGCTGTTTCTGTTTCTGTACTACAGAACCTACAACTGTCTGTATCTTCCCACTTCTTCTATAGCTTTTGTAAACAAGCATTTACGTAGTTTACTGAGCTGACTTTATTAACCATTTATTCTCTGCTTTGAATTAATCTGTCCTTAGTCAGCTTTCTCCGTGTAACTGATTAGATGACAGTAGAAATCAAGGGTATCTAAAGCAGCTTCAGCAAGGAATTTGATGGATGGGTGCTTTTAAACATTTCCTTAGGGCTTCAGAAAACAACAGGTTTGCTTTGTTGAAGAGACATGGTAGGGTTCACTGGAGGGGCAGTACTGGTTTTAAAGGAGAAGAGATCAACCCAGTGGTCAGCTTTGTGTTTTCCTTGGAGGAGGAGACACTTCTAAGGGTGCAGATAGGGGAATATTAGGGAAGACAATCTCAAAAAGATTTGCACCCGTATTGGAAAGGTGGCAAGTTTAGGGAATTATTATTCATAAAATGTAGGAAGTGCTGTACATATCTGTTACTGGGTATATAGAGCTGACACTTGATGAATGGGTAGTTGAAGTCCCCTAAAACTAAAGCTTTGGGTTAATATGTATCTTTTCCAGATGAGTTAAGTATGTTATTATGATCAGCACAACATGGATGGGTTGCGTTTAGCTAGAATGTGATAGCTAATTTTGTTTGGGGTGATTAGGACTTTGAGAATTTCTAAGCTGGTAGCATGTGGGTTCTGAAATGAGATGACAGGGACCACGGATGAATATGGATATGACCTTACAGTTTTCTATGGGTCAGAGAGAATGGTGGGCTGTGAACTCATGTATAGGCAGAGTAAGCAGAGTGCTATCAGTACACTAAAACCATGTTTCAGTAGCTAAGCAGATAAAGATATGTGGCAGCTGGCAGTACAGATGGGTAATGCTCTGAGCTGTTACCAAGCTGCTGCCTAATGTCCTCCTCTGTTTGCCTACTGTGTAAGTTTGAGCAAATCATTTATCAAGACCGTGCCCCTGGGTTGCTCCTGAAAAAAGACATGTCCAGTGGGCTCACACAGTTAACAAATTAATAAAATAAAGAAAGAAATTAAAAATGCATACAAGGGTCAAGGAGGACTCGGTGATGGGCACTTTTTATTTATTCTCTTAGTGTTAAGCAGTGCCCACATTGGTGTATGCAGAATTAGAATACTATGTTTAAGAGATTGGCATTGCCAAAGAAAGGCACTATGGGAACTGCAGAAGGTTTAGCCAGTATGTGGAAGCTGTTAAGGGAGAGGTACAGGCCATCTTTGTGAAATCAGGCTAGCCTATCAATCACTGCTTCCCATCCTGGCATATATTAGCTCTCCTCTGAATGACAGGAGTTAATTAGCCAGTTGTTAAAACCAATGATTTTGTCAGTGTACTATGACATCATGGTTGGTGATGGTTAAATGCTACTTAAGACAAGTATTTTACCTATCTCTTTTCATTCATGTAAAGATCCATGATATCTGTCTGCATCTTCCCCAGGGTGGAGTGCCTAAGATAATTCATAGGCGAATATAAGGTCATAACTGTATTTAGGGTGTTGAGCTGTAGGAGCCCTACTTAGATTGTGCATTGTGGCACCTAAAGGGCAGATTACTATCGCTCTTCCCTTGCAATTCCTAGCCAAGGTAAAATCTGTGTGCTTAAGTACAGAGTCACCAATAGCTGGGAATTTACTATGGGAGGCTGCAGGCTCTGGGAACATTATATGGATGCCTGCTTACATCACCGGTGACTGTTCTTGGAAATGGGAGGAAGAGGAGGAGGTACACTAGTGAGCCTAGGTGGCTGCGGCCTACTTGTGAGGTGTCTAGGATGTGCATATGGATTTAGTGCTGAAGTACTGTTTAGTGTAGGTAAGATTACTGACACAGGTGCACAGTGAAAGACTGGCACCCAGTTTGAACATACATATTTAGCTCTCATGAATGGTGTCCAAGTCTAGGAGTAAAGAGTGTTGGGAAACATGAGGTAGTTGCAACAGTACCTCCGTGTACTAAGTGTAAGCAGGCTGGCTATAGAAGGGGAAACAAGTAACTGGACCATGATGTAAAGGTAGTTTTAAATAGATTATGTTAAGTCAGGAGAGAGTGAAGGATACAATAGGTTATACAGCATCGGCTAGGATGGTGGACAAGGCAGGCAGCTAGAGCAAGCTGTTAAAGTAAGCAAAAGTACACAACAAAATGTGTGATTACAGCCAGTGGGAATAATAAGGGTATGGGCAGGAAAGTGTGAGAAAATAGCCCCTGTAAAGGTACTGACAGTATCTACAGTAGTACTGACGGACAGTAAGAATGCTTGATTTTCAGTAATTAGAGATAAAAACTAATAAAAGCTAAATAGTAAACTCAAGTGCTATGAGAAAAGAAATGCTGGAAGTAAAATGAATGGTACAAACAATGTAACTGTAATTACGAACAGAAGTAACTCCTGACTTAACAGTTATCAAGGGAGAAGATAACAGAGCTTTGGATTAAAAGTAGAAAGTTCAGAACAGGATTGAGGCTTAACTAGAGTGAAACTTTTCGGGTACAATACTCTGTGAGAGAAGATGTTTAAAACTAGAAGCTAAAATCTACAGTAAAGTAAAGCTCATAGTAATAACTTAAACTAATGCCAGTAACTCAGCTTGCTACTAATGCTATTAATGCCACTAATGCTTAAGCTACTACTGGAAACACATAAAGATTGAAGTGCAGTAAATGTTTAAGAACAGTAAATTTCAATTTCATGGAGAAACCACTGTGCACAGTAACATCAGCAAGGTATGGTGTAGATACAAGTAGAAAGGTACATGTGTATTGATACAGAAAGACTGGAAAAACATAGTCTCAAATAGGTGCAGCACAACCGCTGTGACGACTATCAGATGAGATGTGGCAGATCAGAAGTTCCTAAAAGTAAACAGGGTAAATGTCTATGTGGAAGGGGTTGTACCAGTTTACTGCTGAATGTATGCAAGCACAGCTTAAGTCCTGGATGGTAAAAGGGCTTAATAGATGTTCCCAAGTCTTCTGTCTAACTGCCTCTTGGTGATGGGCTTGGTGGCAATAATCAGCAGCTCTGCAAAATAGTGCACTGCCACATACACTCTTCTGTTATAGCAAATAAAAAAGGTTCCCACTAAAGCAGGAGTAAACCATTCAACAGGCACACACACAAATGGCTAACGACAGAAACAGTCAGAAAAAAGGTGGTTAATGTTTTCCCCTCTCACTAGACAAAATCATAATCTACAGCTAACAGATCCTGAGGTATTATTTACTGTAGGTCCCAGAAGTTAAAAAGGACTACGTAGACACATTTTTTACTATCTGCCTGTCTGAGTGTCTGGCTGTCTCTCTGTGTTGTGCTGAGTTGCACAGCAATAAACAGTTTAGCAGGATAGAGCCTTCAATTAGACAATCAGCTGCTTCATCGACATCTCTGCCCCCTATCTGCTTATATTTCTGCTTTTGAAATTTATACAGGGACACAAGCATCTGCTAAAGATGATTTATTTCTCATTGTTTCCAAGTTAGCTTCTAAGTCTTTTAAGTGGGTCTATATTAGAACATCGAAAGTTTAATGGTTCAAATCACTAAAGGTCAGCCTTTAATGATTGAACCATTAAAATTTCGAATGTTCAGAAAAAAAAAAAAAAAAAGAAAATCTAAAGGGTGTAGGCAAGGGGGCAAGCCCCCCCACACCCCCCACTACTTAAATATACCAACTCCGAGACCACATTACATTGAAGTAAATGGAAATCTCCCCTTACGGAGATTTCCGTTTACCTGTTTGACGTTCTGCACTTTCGCTATTCTCGTGTCGACAGTGTCGGATTTGACATTGTGGGCTTTCGAGAATATAATAGACAACCCTTTTAAGTATGGCGAGTACTGCAAAAATCACACTCATTGCTGTGATCAGTAT
This sequence comes from Protopterus annectens, assembly GCF_019279795.1. Lineage (NCBI taxonomy): Eukaryota > Metazoa > Chordata > Ceratodontiformes > Protopteridae > Protopterus > Protopterus annectens. Next base: position 451,830,101 of record NC_056743.1, read on the forward strand.
CTGTTAGAAACTTTTTCCCCAGAGTATTATTTGTATTTGTTTACCAGGGTAGAACACTGCTTACAGTCTGACCAATGGCAGGCTCAGCCCAGGTTACACAAAACAGTAACAATGCAGTATTAATTTGTATATACATATATGGAAAGGTATACATAGTTAATACGTGTAAATGATAAATGGATTTAATATGAACAGACAAACTCTGAATATTCACAAGAGTTCACATGTACATGTTTACAAGGGAATAACATAATAAGCTAATACAAGGAGATAGAATTGTTAACACTTATGAACCTATGAACTTAAGTATCAATAGGAGTTGGGAGACAGGAAGTGAGGGAGGTCAGTGAAACAGGATGATAGGAAGTGATGGACATCAGAGTAGGTTAGGGTTAGCACACATTTTGCTTTGCTTCTCTGTCCACTTTGCCATTGTATATTAACCCTAACCCTACCTTTAAAAGTAACCCTGCACATTACCTTTGAAAAAAACCCTTTCCATAGCACTAACATTTACACAAGACACTGGCATACATTAACACCCACATACAATATTAAGTCTGTCCTCCTTACTTTTCCCTTACTCTTACCCAAAACCACAAATACTCCCACCTCCTAATGCCAAAACGTTCAATATTAATATCCCAAATACACATTTACCTTACCTACATGCATTTGATTTTCCTTCTTCGGAAATCTTCAACATTCAACAAACTAAACACTCAACTGCATTTCAGTGTTATTCGCTCTTTCAAAGAAATGGAAATTTGACAAAGTGAATGACACCTATATTTGCCCCAAAAACTTGGAAGGGACTATATAGCTGCATAAATGGCTTGTTTCAGGTAATTTATTATTTTTTTATTGGAAATACTGATGCTTGCAACAGAAGGTTTAATATAACGCTGGATAAAATGTATTTTCAAGAAGTATTTTGCATGAACTGTTGTTATAAGTCTGAGTGCTAAAAGGCACAATGCTAAATATAAGTGCAGGATTAAAATTAAAGAAAGGAAACTCATTCAAAAGCAATACATAAAAGTGGATGCTGTGACTAAGGATACATGCTTTATCTTCTGAAAGCAGATTGTTCATGACCTTGTAGGACTCGCTTTGTGCTCTGAGCTCAGAAAGTGGGTAAGGGATTGATTATGAATAACATATTGATTATTCATGTATAACATAATCATCATTCATGTCTAGTGTATTGATCTTTTGTGCATAACAAATCTATCAAAACCTAACACATTTTGAAGCATCTCTATAGCTGTATGCGTTTTTTCTTTTCTTTTTTTTTGTCATGACTATGTAGAAAGTTGGCCCAGAGAATTAAGGCTACAAGCTGATGATGAGTTTCATCCTCTGAGGGTTTGAAACCCTTAATTTTCATTTACTAAACTGTCTGACTTGTGCCCTGAAAACAGGCAGTTATTTGTTAACCAGGTAAATGTAACAGGTATAAATAGGTACACAAAAGCTTTTGCACATGTACTGAATCAAGACATTTGTTTTCCCGGTTGTTATTCAGCACTGTTTTGCTAGATATGGCTTTTACTAATAGCTTGTACAGTTTAAGAATTATCTGTGCTGACTGATATAAAATGGAACGTTAACTGGTTACTTTGTCATTAAGATGTATCATTAATTAGTTACTGTGTCACTCCTTAGTGATGATGGTTTACATACTGCATTCTCTGGGGTGCAGAATACAGCAGTACTGTGTAAGAATAATAGCCAGTAAGTTCTTTTATGATAGGAACTCTGTTAGAATGGGGCTTGCATGCTGATGGTCAGTCACTGAATAACAATCAGGCCAATAACTTGTCCCCTCATTGCCTGTGCTACCCACACATCATCCACTTTGTAATGCACTGATGGTGCTGGCAGATGGCTGTTGTCTCATTGTGAAAACCCCAACATCATAGCTTGGGGTAGGGTACCCCATTTAATAGTGCCCAATCCCTGAGATTAAAAAAAAATACACAGTAATAACAATGAAAAATTCCAGTAAAACAGAAATATGATATTCAAGATAATATTAAAATGTTTTTCGATTCATATCCTCACCCTTTAGGTTATCTAATTCCCCAGTACCCCATGATCCCTATAAGGACAAGGACAAGTACTTAATCCTTAATGTGCCACTGTTAGGTTGCAAAATAATAAAGAAAACTCATGCACAAATAAACAAAATATATCAACCAGTTTTGCAATTTTCCATTCCTAGTATGATGACATCCATGTATAGTGACATGGTTTGGTGCACTGCCCCCCAACCTCCATCAGTGATTCCAGTACTAACACTTGAGGGCTCTCACTTCACCAAGTTAAAATGGTTCTGGATAATCTTCCTCACAATAATAAAGACCTCCACCTGTGCTTTCCATTTACAACCTAGAGCTGCAGGACCATTTTCTTCAGTAGACTGGTCATCTTCACTACTTGGGAATCGGCTATGGACTTACAATGAACTTATTATGTATTTCTGTGTAGATGACAATAGCATTACACTTGTTTGGTGATAAAAGGAGATAGTTAGCCCACATAACCTACCCTTTGAACACATTAAATGTTCTACATCTCCTCCATCCCTCCCTTCTCCCAAACCCTTTCTGCCCTGTTTCATGTCCTCTTGAATGCCTCCATTGGTTCTCAGTTCTCTACATGTTCAGTCAGTTTACTCTGAATCCAACATCCTATCTATGATAAAATACTTCCACAGCTCTATGGAACAGTTGCTCCCTTCTGTTTTCTGCCTCTCCCCATCCTTTCTATTCAGGGTGACTCCTTTACATCTGTGAAGACTGGTAGAGAAGGGTGAAGGCTGCCAGCCTAGCCAGATAGAATTTTATACATAATTCTATCATTTGTAAATATGAATGTGAATCACAGGCTTGTTGAACTTAAAACAATGTGCCTTCTGCTGTAGAGAAAGCAAAGTCAAACATTTCTTGTTGGTCCTTTGAAATTAAAATTAATTTATGTCTGTTCCTTTGAAGTTTGAATTTGGAGTCGATGAGTCTGGAGGAAGCATCCTGCCTATTGTTTTAAGGCTAAGGTTAATAACCAGAGTTTACATGTGGAATGTCCTTTATTGCTCTAAGTGTAAAAGAATGTAAATGCAGTTTCTGTCAGCCTGGGAACACCAGGAAAGTGTAAAAGATGATGTAATGTTTAGCAGGACTGCAGTTTCAATTTAAACAGTGAGAACCAGAGATTATTAAGCATTTGCCTTGACTATCCAACTCACAGCACTCTGCCTTGCTCTATAAGTAAGTTATTTTAGAAGTGTGTTTTCTTGTAGCAATAGCTAGGAATTAGAAAGTTTAGACTAAGTGGTTTTCTGTGATGTCAGAACTGTACTACTGATTTAAGTATTTCTGTGTGATCTCTGAACTCTCTTGACTAGCACTGACTGTGTAGTAGAAAGTATTGTCTTGTGATTTTAATTATTTATTATTAAACATTTTAAAACCTTTTTACTGTGGCTGGTTTGTGTAAAGATAAGTTAAGCTCTAGAGTACATTGCATATTTATAGAGTTTATTGTACAAAGTCACTCTAATAAGCCTTGACTGATTAATTACACTTGCCAGTTGGATAATATTGCACAGTAATAATTGGACACCCTTTTAAGTGCCTTTGGGTAGCTGATAATATTAGCTGGGTGGTGACAGTAATTACTACCATATAGTCTGGGTAAAAGGGGCACAGCTGGAGAACCTGTGCCAGCCTTCCCCAGGAGTGGCTGTGTGGTTGTATAAACTTATCTCAAAGTGTGTGTGTCAGCTACTTCGGCAGGGACATGAAGCACTGGTTGGACAGAGAGGTGCTGAAGATTTTAGCTTGCCCAGTTAGGCTGAGATCTGGACCCTATAGCTGTGCCAGTGGGGAGTCTTATTGGGGACCTGGGGAGCAAGGGAGCGACCAGCCCCGGACTGACTGCGATATCTGTGTGCTCTTAAGGGAAATTGCACTTTACTGTGTGTATTTGTTATCCTTTCCTCATATATGAGACGGCCTCTCTGGTGTTAGCGGTGAGGATTGAGGCTCCTTGATTGCTAGGCCAGGGCATGGGTGTCACATATTAATTTGTGGCAATGGTGGGATAAGATATCCTCACATATTAAGTGTTTGGCAGTGGTGGGATATCCACATCACATATTAATTAGTAGGCAAATACTAATTGGCTTGTAGTGGTGTGGGTAGAGTGAATCCTGTAGCTTGAGTACAGTGAGCTTTGAAGGTGTTTTGTACTCTAAAAAAGCCACGCAGTGAATACTCAGAGTTCAGATCACAATTGTTTTATTTCTTTTGTTAGCTTAGTTAGTCAGGGTGAGCAGGCAGCATGTCAGCAGAGGAGTATGGAAAACTGACAAATAGCCAGCTGGCGGAGATGTGCCAGGCTAGGGGACTGGTACATGGAAACCTGACTAAGGCACACTTGATTGCAGCCTTGGTTACAGCTGCATCAGAAAACAGAAAACAGAAAACAGGAAGACAATCAGACTGGCAGTGGAAATATAATTTCCTCTGAGAATGGACAGCTCAACCTTTCTGCAGTGGACTTAAAAATCCAGCTGGATCTAAAGAGACTTGATTTGGGGGCCAGGCATGTGGAATCAGAAGCAAATGAGAGACAGTGACGTTTACAGGCTGAGGAGAATGAGAAACGGTTATGTCTGCAAGCTGAGGAACAAGAAAAGCAGAGGCAGCATGAGAAGGAGATGCTGACTCTTTGCCAGAGTCATGGAGGTAATGAGAAAGGGAGTAACTGGACCCCAGAAGCACAAAAGGTCAGTAAATTTCTTCCACAGTTTAAAGAGGGAGATAATTTTGAAAGTTTCATTCATATGTTTGAGAGGGTATGTAAACAGTATGAAGTTGACCAAGGGCTCTGGGTACGGTTCTTGACCCCCTTACTCCATGGTAAAGCTGTAACTGTTTAATCTAAAATGTCTAATGTTGCATGTTTTGATTATACTGCTGTAAAGAAATGTCTTTTAGAACTATTTAAGCTAACACCTGAAATATATAGGAAAATGTTTTGTGAGCATAGACACAAGGCAGATGAAAGTGTCTGTGAATATGTTGCTGAACTGAGCACTTATTTCCATAGATGGGTGAGTAGATGTCAGGTTACCACTTTTGCAGGGCTGGCAGGCCTTTTGGTGAGGAAACAAGCCTTTAGCACTTTGCCTGAGGACATCAGGATCTGGTTAGCTGATAGACAATGTGCTACTTCAGATGAGTTGGGAAAGGAGGGAGACCTATACCTAGCAAGCAGGGCAGCCCTGCACAGGAAGGGGATCCCCAGCACTGCTCATGAGTCTAAGGAACCCATGGTGGGCACCACAGACTGCCCCAACAAAATATGTCAGTAGCAGGGGAAGTCACTAGTCCAAGGATACGTCCAGGAGCTAGGGTTAAATGTTTTGAACGCAACCAGTGGGGCCATGTGGCATACATATGTCCAGGGAGGCAAGGTGGGGAAAAAAAGGTGAGAGAGCCAGTAAGTGGGAAAGACAAACTACCAATAGTATGTTGTCTTGAGACAAGAGGGGTACTAAACTACCATCCTGCAGATGTCCTGAGAGGGAAGGATTTGGATGAGGCAGTACCATGTGCTTATGCAGTTACACACGGTCAGGCTAAGAGACAAGCATGTGGGTCTGGTAGCCTGGGGGAGACCCAGGCAGACTGCATACTTGCAGTCAGGACTGGTGAGGTGGTTACTTCAGGCAGGGAGCTACTTTGTAGCAGTGAGACTGAATGTGAGCCACAGCTGCTTGTGGGTACTGATGCTCCCTTGGACAGAGTGACTGCAAAGGTAGAGATGAGTAGTAGTACCCAGGCTGACAGTGAGGCACCACTGTCTGAGGATGCCAGACTTTCTATGGAAGGGGAGCTAGGAAGGGTTACAAGGAAAGAGTTGAGACAGGCTCAGCTCTCAGACCCTACATTGCAAGGCCTGAGGTAGATAGCTAGGAAGGCACCTGATTCTCAAGGGAATGGGGAATCTGTATACTGGGACAATGGGTTACTATACAGAGAGTAGACCCCTGAGGGAGGGCTAGAAGGGGAGAGAGTACAGCAGTTGGTAGTGCCTAGGGCTTACCATCTGGCTCTTCTAGTCATAGCCCATGATATTCCCTTTGCAGGTCATATGGGCATAAAACATACAACGAGATGTATTATGCAGAACTTCTATTGGCCTGGAATTTCCAGAGATGTAACAAGGTAATGCAGGACCTGTGAGCAATGCCAAAAGGTAGGAAAGGCAGGAGACAAGGTGAGAGCTCGGTTGATGCCTTTGCCTGTGATTGAGGAGCCATTACAGAGGGTAGCTATGGATATTGTGGGTCCTCTGAGTACCCCAGGTTCCACAGGGAAAAAGTATATCCTAATGGTAGTGGATTATCCTACACGATACCCTGAAGCAGTGGAAAATGCTTTTAGAGATTTTTAGCAGGGTAGGCTTCCCAAGAGAAATACTGACTGATAGAGGTGCCAATTTCATGTCAGACCTGCTGGCTTGTCCGTGGAAGCACATGAAGACCACCCCCTACCATCCCCAGACTAATGTCTTGTTGAGAGGTTAAACTCTACAATCAAGTCCATGCTACGGGCATTTGCAGATGAGTTTAAGTAGGAGTGGGAAAAATATTTGCCCCACCTGTTGTTTGCTTACGGAGAGGTTCCCCAGGAATCCACAAGTTTTCACCCTTTGAGTTGCTGTATGGGCATAGAGTGAGGGAACCTCTAGATTTAATTCAAGATGAGTGGGAAGGTGAGTGCAAGTCTCACAAGGTGTCCTGTTGTGGCTTACATCCTAAACCTCAGGACAAGGCTCAGGGAACTCACGGGCTTGGACCAGGAGAACCTGGCAGAAGCCCAACAACAGAAAAAGGTGTGGTATGACAGGAATGATCTAGCTAGAGAGTATGCTGTGGGGCAGCAGGTAATGGTTCTCATCCCTGTCAAACACAACAAGCTGCAAGCAGCTTGGGAGGGACCCTACAAAGTGGTAAGAAAGGTAAGAGATGTTAACCATATGGTGGAAATGCTAGGCAGACTGCAGGGGCACAAATTGTACCATGTTAACATGATGGAACCTTACCATGATAGGGAGGCCCTTGTGCTGAGCATTTACAGTGGATTGCAGGAGTCATCTGAGAGAGATCTGGGGACTAATCTCTTCAGTGAGGCTCAGGCTGACACCTCAGTGGAAGGGGTAGCAATGTCCCAGCAGCTATCTCCAACCCAGGTTCGAGAAATCTGAGCAGTGTTGCAGGAATTTGGGGACATGTTCACTGGGAGACCAGGGTGCACCCACCTAGTGCAGCACCAGGTGGATACAGGACCCCAAAGGCCTATTAGGCAGGCCCCTTATAGGATGCCTGAGAGAGTCAGACAGACCCAGAGGGAGGAGGTACAGGAGATGTTGGAACTAGGGGTGATTCAAAAGTCCAACAGTCCCTGGGCCTCCCCAGTGGTGATGGTGCCAAAGAAGGATGGCAGCACCAGGTTCTGTGTGAACTACAGGAAATTAAATAGTCACACAGAGTCGGATGCTTACCCCATGCCTAGGACAGATGTAGGTGGGGCTAAGTAACTTACAACCATTGATCTTACCAAGGGTTACTAGCAGGTGCCCTTGACTCCCAGTGCTAGAGAGAAGTCAGCCTTTGTGACTCATTTCGGCTTGTATGAGTTCACAAAGATGCCCTTTGGGATGAAGATTGCCCCAGTGGCTTTGCAGAGGCTGGTATATAATATCCTAGCAGGAGCAGGAGGGTTTGCCCTTGCTTACTAGATGATATTGCCATCTACAGCTATTCCTGGCCAGAGCACCTTAATCATGTCAGGGAGGTGCTGGGCAGACTACTGAGAGCAGGGTTGACCATTAAGCCGAGCAAGTATCAGGTGGGTATGGCGAAGGTCTCCTACCTAGGACATAGAGTGGGGAGTGGTAAGATAAGGCCAGAACCTGCCAAAGTGGAAGCCATTCAGGCATGGCCTGCACCTGTTACTAAAAAGCAGGTGAGGGAATTTTTTGGGACAGCAGGGTACAACAGAAAGTTTGTCCCCATTTATAGTACCATAGCTGCTCCCTTCACAGACCTGACAAGGAAAAACAGGCCAGATAAGGTAGTGTGGACCCTAGCATGTGAGCAGGCATTCCAGACGCTTAAAGAAGCTTTGGGAGGGCCCCTGAGTTAGCCAGCCCAGATTACAGCAAATAATTTGTTGTGCAGGTGGATGCTCAAACCTTGGGGTGGGGGCTGTACTTTGCCAGATTTCTTCAGAGGGGGAAGAGCAGCCAGTGTTTTACCTCAGTAGTAGTCTCCAACCCAGGGAGGAATGCTATGCAGCTGTAGAGAAGGAATGTCTAGCCATAGTGTGGGCACTGCAGAAACTTCAGCCTTAACTGTATAGAAGGAAATTCACTGTTATGACAGATCACAACACCCTAACATGGTTAAACAGAGCCAGTCAGCAAAATACCAAGTTGTTAAGATGGAGCCTGGGGTTGCAAGCATATATGTCATGTCAGTGCAGCACCGCAGTGGGAGTGGCAATGCCAATGCAGATGGGCTCTCAAGACAGGGAATGGGGTGAGGTACACTCAGATAGACCTAACCCTCTCAAGAGGCGTTTCTCAAGGGTCACTTGAAAAAAAAATAGCTTAAGTTCTCCAAGGGGGGGGGATGTAATGTGAAGACTGGTAGAGAAGGGTGAAGGCTGCCAGCCTAGCCAGATAGAATTTTATACATAGTTCTCTCATTTGTAAATATGAATGTGAATCACAGGCTTGTTGAACTTAAAACAATGTGGCAACATTGCCCTCTGCTATAAAGAAAGCTAAGTCAAGCATTTCTTGTTGGTACCTTGAAATTAAAATTACTTTGTCTGTTCCTTTGAAGTTAGAATTTGGAGTCAATGAGTCTGGAGGAAGCATCCTGCCTATTGTTTTAAGGTTAAAGTTAATGACCAGAATTTACATGTGGAATGTCCTTTGAAGTTAGACTTTGGAGTCAATGAGTCTGGAGGAAGCATCCTGTCTATTGTTTTAAGGCTAAAGTTAATGACCAGAATTTACATGTGGAATGTGTAAAAGAATGTAAATGCTATTTCCGTCAGCCTGGGAACACCAGGAAAGTATAAAAGATGATGTAATGTTTAGCAGGACTGCAGTTTCAATTTAAACAGTGAGAACCAGGGATTATTAAGCATTTTTGCCTTGACTATTCAACTCACAGCACTCTGCCTTGCTCTATAAGTAAGTTATTTTAGAAGTGTGTTTTCTTGTAGCAATAGCTAGGAATTAGAAAGTGGCTTTCTGTGATGTCATAACTGTACTGCTGATTTATTTTAAGAATTTCTGTGTGATCTCTGAACTGTGTTGACTAGCACTGACTGTGTAGTAGAAAGTATTGTCTTGTGGTTTTAATTATTTATTATTAAATATTTTAAAACCTTTTAACTGTGGCAGGTTTATGTAGAGAATAAGTTAAGCTCTAGAGTACATTGCATATTTATAGAGGTTATTGTATAAAGCCACTCTAATAAGCCTTGACTGATTAGTCACACTTACCAATTGGATAATAATATTACACAGTAATAATTGGGCACCCTTTTAAGGGCCTTTCGGTAGCTGATAATATTAGCTGGGTGGTGGCAGTAATTACCACTGCATAGTCTGGGTAAAAGGGGCACAGCTGGAGAATCTGTGCCAGCCTTCCCCAGGAGTGTCTGTGTGGTTGTATAAACGTATCTCAAAGTGTGTGTGTCAGCTACTTGGGCAGGGACACGAAGCACTGGTTGGACAAAGAGGGTGCTGAAGATTTTAGCTTGCCCAGCTAGGCTGAGATCTGGACCATATAGCTGTGCCAGTGGGGAGTCTTATTGGGGACCTAGGGAGCAACGGAGCGACCAGCCCCGGACTGACTTTGATCTCTGTGTGCTCTTAAGGGAAATTGCACTTTACTGTGTGTATTTGTTATCCTTTCCTCATATATGAGATGCCCTCTCTGGTGTTAGTGGTGAGTATTGAGGCTCCTTGATTGCTGGGTCAGGGCATGGGCATCACAACATCTTTGAAATTATGTCATGTACCCATGTCATACTTGACTGCCTCTTCTGGAGTCTTAACAATTCATAACATTCCCTTTCATCCTATACACCCTTCTCATAACTTTCCTTTTGACTGCTTCCAGCAGCCAAGTATCTCTCCCTTTGTACTGTCTGATGGTCTGCTTGCAGTACTGTTGTGGTGTACTGACCACTGCATACAACACCACAAAATATTTGGAGTCTCTCTCTCTGTCTGTTAGTGAGGGTAGACCCCAGCCATCTTTTTTGCTACTTTTTTGTCTTCTTCTTCTATTGCTGATCCAGTCCAGGTGTGAGCAACACCCTCCCGATTCTTTTCCTAATTTAGTGCCTCCATTTCCACTTCTCCCAGCTAATATTTCACTCAAGGATTGTTCTAGACCAAGTGCTATGTGCTGTATTCATCTGCAGCAAACCTCAACTGCTATATTCTGGCCCACCTGATCAACCTTTTACAAGTCCTTCATTAAACTCTCCCTCCACATGTCACTGCTCTACATATTTATGATGTCATCAAAAAAGAGGATACACATGTTCTGTAATCTGCCAGATATGTCATTAGTAAACAAATGAAAGAGTACTGGAGCTAATACAGGGCAGACATACTGTACAAGTCACTTTTCTTATTCCCAACATAATCCTATCGGCATGACTCTCAAGCCATGCATTCACTTCATCTTTCTCTTTTTCTCCATGCAGCTGACCATCAGATACCACCAGCTCCTCTTCTCATTCACTAGCTCTTCCAGACCTGCTTTAAATTTCCTGGACTGACCCTGACCCATATTTGGGGCTGGTAAGGAGATTGAGGATGCTGGTGCAATATTATACTGCTGACAGAGGATGTGTGTTATAACTCCTTCCACCCAATGGCTGCCTTTGGGAGGTACATGCATGCTTGTTCAAAGTCCCATCTAAGCAGCTCACAATTTACGCAGTGTGGAGCTCAACAAACTTATAATGCTGCTTATTGCAGTGACCCTAGGCTGCCTCCTTCTCCCCCCGAATATGGGTGAGCTAACAGCTGCTTACTCCCACCCCTCCTGGGGCCCAACCAGCATTATGCTGCTAATCAAGCATAGGTCACTTGGGACACAGTAAGGCCTTTATCTCTCTCTTTACCATGGGTTGCAGTCCATTTCCTCATTCTCAGTCTTATCCGACACATCTGCAGTTTTGCTAGGGCTCACTACAAGTGTTCAAGTCCTAAGCACTTGAAAACCATAGTCTTGAAGCAAGAGGTACTTGTATGGGCTGCAGCTGTGGGATAGTGGGGACAGGAGGGGTGTTTTAGGGGTTTAGAGTTACGTAGAGGAAATTGGGTTTTATGGTTTGGCAATGGGAAGGGAGATTTTGGTTTAAGGAGCAAGAGGAGACTTTTACATTTTGGGAGGTAGTGGGGACTGTAAGTTTAAGAATGGGGAGTGGAGGTATATGGTAAGGGAGCGAGGTCTCAGGTTAGAAACTGGGTGGGAGTTTTAGGGTTAGAGTTTATGTTCTGGAATGGTTATATAGTTTTATAGGTCAGGATTTGGGAGGCCTATGTCCACATAGCCTAGTTTAAGCCTGAGCACTTTCTTTTTCAAATAAGTGGCAGTAAACACCTGTAGTAGAATCCACTTTTCTAGTAGTCACCTGTGTGAGATGAAGTCAGTGACTTTGGTGAAGTCCAGATAGAGCACGTTTACTGTTAATCCATTTTAAATTCTATTGTAAGCCAGTAATTAACCAGATTCAGTTTGGATGACATCTCCTTCTGTCTGTATACTCATATTAGCTGCTGTGCTGGTGATTGCTGTCCTGTAGTAATGCAAACAGATTTTCTCTTTAGGATTATCTCAATAACTTTCCTGTGAACTTCCTGTTAACCTGCATGGTCCACCATTTCCAAGATTATGCTGTTTGCTCCTTGCATCTTAAATATGAGCTCTGCACAGTAAATACAAAATTGTTCACTAGATGTAACTGCAAAATAATAATTTTATTGTGTATGAGAAGGGTGACTAACAGAAATATTCTGAAAATTCAGTGCAGAATTATTGATGAGATTAACAAAATTGTAAACTTAAATTTCATTATTTGTGTGTTTGATTATAGGTCTTTCAATTCATAATATTTCAGGACTAGTTTTTAGAGTGCCATCTGTGCCGTTTGAAATCATGACCCATACCATTGCCACTGTAAATATCAATCCTGAAAGTTAATTCTGTAGTTGTTCTCAGAATTTACTTTTTGGGAAGGATTTTTGAATTTTTTTCTTTAATGAGCAACATAGAGTTATGTTCTCTGAATTTACCTTTTCAATAGGGTTTCTGTATTTTCTTTTTTAAGTAACAACATAAGATTATGAGATAGGTATCCTGAAAACTACAAATGTTATGAACATATGTTAGATTTGGTATACCATACGTGATTAGCACAATACAATACAGTATAATCAAAAACTTAGATGCTGACAGATGAAAGCTCACAATATTTTAAGGGGGTTCATTGTTAAATCCCCCAGTCCACATTCTGTAGTCTCCAAAGACTGAAAAAAGGGATCAAAATCAACAAAAAGCCTAAATAAATAAAAGCAAAACAAAGTATCAACACTAATGTAAGTATTTCTGCAGGAGGAAACTCCATATGGAGATTTTCAGAATACTCAGTATCTAAATATTCCATGTGTGCAGGATAATGCCCTCTTCTCCGAGGCTGCATAATTTGTCCCGAAGTTTAAGCCACATCTTCTGATATGGGGGTGGTGATGGATTGCCCTCTTTCATCCTAAAAACTGTTTTATCAAGAAATGCCTACTATACTTGCTTGTGTTGTAATGTAAGTAGCCTCTTTCGGCATATTTGTTCTCTGCTTGCATTTAATGTGTTCATGATTGAAACTGTATGATGACTTATTTTAGACCACATTACAGAATGCAGTTGGCATTAAGAATGTACTGTGTGCTGCAGTCTTAAAAAGTGTCATGACTCATTTATCAGTAAATACATCTTTATCCTTAAACAAGTGTTTGAGACATGCTCTATATCGGTCAGTTTGGTAATCTATGAGGTATTGCCAGCTATGCCAGGAGAAGTAGGGCAGTGGATGTGTAACATATGCCAGAATAGCTAGCTTGAATTTTGTAAAGAATTATATGTCATTTGTTTATCAAACTGATTTGTACAGATGCTTATGCTGAAAAATGTATTTGTAAATTGCTTATGTTAAAAATGTACCAACAGTGGGTACTGACTGTATTGTAGCTGAATTAAATATATATGTTTTAATGGAGGATAATGGAAGAAAAGAGATTAATATCAGTCCAGCTAACTTTGAAAAATAGTTTGAAATGAAATTACCTGATAGGCCATAAAGATTGTATCTTACAGTTTTGATTGCAGCCAGAGATGTAATGTCTGTGAAAACAAGGACTAGGAATCCTTGTTGTATTGTGTTTAGCAGTGAACTAATTGCTGCTCTGGAAGGGTGGAAGTTTGAAATTGTTTTATGACTTCTAGAAGCTGCAACAGATTTTAGCAAAGCTCTATCTGTGTATGCAGTAACACACGTGTGAGATTGTGGTTCAGTTTCCAGTAATGAGGGTAGTATGGGAACCAGACGTCAGATGACCAGATGTATCTGATGTCATTCTGTAATCCAGGATAAAAATTATGTTTTAATACTAGATGAGACTGAAGTCTCAGGGCAGTCTGTTTTTGGAACCTGACAAAGAAGACCCCTTCACCTACTTCATCTTGCCTTACTCTAGTAAGTGACCAGGGAATAGTAATTCTTTAGATCAGTCAGGAAAAATATAGTGAGATTAGTTAAGAACTGCTTTTCTGTATCTGTGTGAATCTATTATTCAGTATTCCCTGTGATTGAAACTCTGGTGTTTATTGTAAATATACATTCCATATTTTCATGTTCTTTTATTATTTATTAAACTTTTCAGTATGGCTGGTCCTTTAGAGAATATTTTAACCTTTGAGAATACTTATATCTATTTGGTGACTCTGTGTGGCTTCTGTTGAAAGCCTTACTGTATTGGCCAAACACTGCCATTGGAGTTAATATTAATTTCACTCATTAGAATTGGGTACCCTTGTAAGAGCTTTAGAGTAGCTGGTTTTGGTGTGTCTGGTGGCACTGTAACTGTTCTTATAGTCTGGGAAGAAGGGGGCATAGCTAGTAAATCTGTCCCAGCTTTTGTGTGTGTAAAATCAAATCTCAAAGAGTGTGTGTGTATCAGCTGCTTGGAGCAAGGACACAAAGCACTGGTTTCACAGAGAGGGTGCTGGATGACTTGGCTTGGATAGTCGGCTAAAGACTCAACTCTACAGCTGTGCCACTGGGGCCTTGGAGAGAGAGAGAGAGAGAGAGAAAAGCCAGTCTCCAGACTGAATGTGTTCCTTGTGTGCTGTTAAGGGAAACTGTGCTTGATGCAGAGAGCTGCATCTGAAAATACTGAGAGTATCTATTTTTGCTCCAAGTGAACATCTCTCTCCAGTGAGGATTCAGACTGCCTGATTACTGGCCCAGAGTGGGGACATCACAATCTAAATAGCAGACTTTTGTATTTTTATTCTTTGTCCACTTATGGCTTTCATTATATTATATATATCTAATGTTATAAAATACGTTATATAAATGTGCCATGATAGATTTGGTAATACATTGTACCTATTCTATAAAATTTAGATTTGTGAATATTGTGTGGTTTACCTTCTGAATTTATTGTTTTGATGTTCTTTCTACTGGATCTTATAATTTAACAGTGTGCCTTTTCTGATTCCATCTGATTGTTGGGGTTTGTGAAGTGGGATTTAACTGTGGGCCCCCTTCCAAGTCCTTCTACTTCGTGCAACTGAAAACGTTATAGCTTCTGTGAATGTTGAGTTTGGATCCTGTGTTGTTGCATACCTTTCAACCTGCAGACATCGAAAAGAGGTAGAAAGGCAGCTGAAAGGGTGCGGTCAGCTACAAATCAGGATAATTAGCATATAATTTAAATATCTAATAGTATATAACTCTTCCTGTTTCCAGTTCACTATTCACAAATATGTATTTTAAAAAACAGAGTGACCAAAATGATGGAAAAATATAAACATTGTCAAAAAGGCAGTATAACATCTGCAGACTTTAATGAACTGTATTGCAAAATTCTAGCATACAAGGTCATTTACTTTCACTTTTAAAAACGGGAGACGTAAGATGTGTGCCCTCTTTATTTACTGGTAGTATGTTGGTCTTGGAGTGTGGCTTTTTGTTTACTAGATAACTTTAACAATCCTGTGTGATGATGAGAATTCAGGAAATTGTGTGAATCAAGCCTGAAAATAGGTATATTCCTCCAAAACAGGGATGGTTGAGAGGTCTGTGTAATCTCTGATCATTACAGCTAGCCATTATAAAGCTTCAGTGATTGCTGTTGCAAGCCCCATGTGCATATACTCTGTGTGCTACAAATTACTCCTATAAGGTTTTGTGTTTGGTAATTACCTTACAGCATAATGTCTATGGTCCCATGTCAAAATTAGTTCACAGCCATGTATTCAGCAAGGACCCTTTTAAAAGTGAGGAGATGCTTGTTCCAAAGGCAAAAGATCTATTGACAAATCTCTCACATTTACTACTGTTGCTAGTAATTCCCTTTGTCCATATTTGGTCCTTACACTTGTATGTTCCAGAGAAAGAATCTTGAGCATGTGTTTAATGTCCCAGAAAACAAGGTATAGGTGCCTCTCCCAGAAGAAACTGTGATACTGAGAGCAGCAATAGCCTCATAAATACATGGAAGTAACTCAGGTTCCCAAGACTATAGTAAGGAACCATTGAACACTCCCCAGCTGAATGTGGTGTTTGGTCAAGAAATTGCAAAATAGACAGCATACTTTATAACGGACAAATGAGTAAGGTGTGCAGTGGAAAAATGAACTCCTTGGAGTGTCTAGTAATCCAGCTGAACATCCAGTGGAGTACTCTGAATGCCTTTCTTACCCTTGAGGCAATCTATAGGTTAAAGAAGCATTCCATAAATCTACCTAGTTCTTTTTCTTGTGTGTCCATTTTTTTTGTCCCCATCCCCCTCCCACCCCTTTGTGATCAAACAGCCCATTGTTCTCTACAGGATAACAGCCAATTACAGAGGCCATCATTTATGCAGACATTGTCAGTTTTCTACCAGTTGTTAACCCCATCTCTTGGTGGCTGACATGCGTACCCACATCACCATGAACACCTAGTATACTTTTGCCCTCTTTGCGAGTGCTCATATCTACATGCTAATGAAGGTTGCCATCACAAGCCTGGTAAGTTAGACATGTGCTTAGCTTAGCCTGTTAAGATAAGCATATCTCCCGTTATGGCTATTTTGTCAGCAAGCCTCCACTTGCATTCCCCCCCGCCCCCAATTAGGTAAGCTGGCATTTACTTTTCACTCCTACACTCCTCAGCCTGGCTGTCTTAGTACCCATCCTGCTAACTGAACTTGGTTGGTCTGGGATGTAGTCAAGGCATTATCATTTTCTGCTCCAGAGCTGGGCAATATTTTACCTAATTCTTCAATAACATTGTCTGTCTTAAATGTTTTATCCTCAGTACAGTAGGAGTCAGGGACCACCTGCTTTCAAAAAAAATGCTATGTTACATTTGCTAGTGTTAAAGGCTCTTATTTTTGGGTAAATAGATGTGTCTAATGCTTTCTGGTAAACTATTGCATCTAAAAGGGGAGGACAACCCTTCCTAGTTTACAGCCATCAGCAGACTTTGTGAACCAAAGGTTATGTTACTCAACCCATGCATCTCAAAAAAAATAAAATTATGAAGAGTTGTGGGCTAAGGATTGAGCTCCGCAGTACCCTTATGGAATCTTCATCTGGTAAGAAGGGTTAAATTCCCACCATCTTTACCACTGGTATTCTGCTGGAAAACCAATAGTCAGTCCATCACATTTATTAAGCATTACCAATGAGCTCACAGTTTGCTTATAGCACTTTCGTAGAGGATAACAAAGAAGGCCTTCGTGAGCTTTACAGAGGGTGTGTAAACATATCCCCTCATTCAGGACAATGTCAGACTTTGCAAAAAAATAACCAAATTTAGTAGACAAGACTGTAGCTTAACAAATCCACACTGGTTCATGTTCTAGACTCTGGAAGCTGACTATGTTCCACTAAATAAGTTTCTTAATGATTGTATTGATAATCTTTTTCAGAATATTGGTGAGACTGATGGCTCTATAGTTCTTAGCTGAATAAAAAAGCACTATAGACTGCTATCATAGTCTATTGCAAAGCAGTGAAAAGGCTTTTATTAAGCAATATGTGAGCTGTTCTAATTGTTGCAACTTGCCCCTGTGCAGCTACTCTGTTGCAGTCTGTCCCCATGTATTTGCTGTAATTGGTGCAGATAACCCCTGTACAGCTAGTCTAATTATTGCAGTTGCCACATCTAGTTGCTGAAATTGGTGCAGGCAACCACTGTGCAGCTTCTCTGATTGTAGAAGTTGTCCCCATTTAGTTGCTGTGATTGCTGCAGATGGCCCCTGTGCAGCTACTTTGATTGTAGCAGTTGCCCCATCTAGTTTATGTGATTGTTGCAGATAGCCTCTGTGCAACTACTCTGATTGTTGGTGCCCATCTAGTTGCTGTGATTGGTGCAGATAGCCTCTGTGCAACTACTCTGATTGCTGGTGTCCATATAGTTGCTGTGATTGGTGCAGATAGCCCCTATGTAGCTGCTCTATTTGTTGCAGTTGCGCCACCTAGTTGCCTTGATTGGTGCAGATAGCCACTATGTAGCTTATCTAATTGTTGCAGTTGCCCTATTTAGTTGCTGTGTTTGGTACAACTAGCCCCTATGCAGTTAATCTAATTGCTGCAGTTACTGCTAAATAGCTGGTGTGATTAATGGAAACAGTTCCTATGAAGCTGCTTTGATTGTTGGTCTTTAGCCTTTGTACATTCACAGTGTGTTGCAGATTCATATAGGAGGGATTGTAACTTCCATATTTTCACTTTTGTAGTCTCATAACTTTTGGAATTTACAATATTCAGATTTGAAAGCTGGATCACAAATATTTCTGTGGACTGTATCGTGAATGTGATTTGCTCTTTGTAGTGGAAATTCACTTGATGAAGACAACATCAAATTTGTTACTGATATAACCTACAAGGTCAGTTAAGAGGCGTCTCACATCTGTTACTTCTCTTCCATTTGAGCCCCAATATGCTCTCTCCACATTTTCTACATGACTTAAGTAAGATAAACAAGCAGTTCAGTGTAAAATGCAGGTTGTGGAGTTGTCATGGTGGTCTGTCTATGCTTTTGGTACTAAATGCTCTATTGATACAATGAACCTCTGGCTTCACTTCTTCAGACAGATTTTTAACAAGTGAATGTACACTGTATGTGGACCCCCATATGAAGAGCACATTAATGGCTCTGGGACTGCCAAGTCTCAGAAGGAAACTGTGTGTCCTACACTGATTGATAACAATATCAGTTCACTGAAAAGGACAGCTTATCATATGAAAAAAGAGTCTATTGAAAGCAAAGTGATTGATTCAGTTTTTTAAGATGAGTTTTTTTCCTGTGGGAGCAAGTCCTCCAATGTAAATAGCTTTACTTCCCATAGTCCTGCACTTACTATAATTAGTTTTCAGGTCACTGCACATCAGAAAAAGGATAAATGGAATGTGAAGATCTTGCTAAATGAATGAATGCTTTGGCTAAATGCTGTTAGGCAAGATGTTGACCACTGTGTAACTGGTCGGGAGGCCTACAATTTCTGCAGGCACCTCTCAGGAATGATCTCTTGGCACTATCCTGATACAGTGGTGTTATTTTGTGATTGTATTCAACTGTAGGTTCCTTTAAGCCACTGCAAACCTTGTGGCATGGCTTTTAGAGTTGCAGTAGCTGCAATGTGTTCCTCTTTATGTTTTAAGACCATAATACTTGCTTTCATTTTTAGACAGAACTGAAAAAACCCTAGCAGGATGCCAGTAGATGCCAAAATTGTGATGACCCATAGTAGTATGTCTGCTGATTCTTATGCAAGTGGTCACCTTGCCCCAAACCAGTGCAAATACAGCTTACTTTAGGTCGACCTCCCCACTACTTTCTAGCCTTTCACAAGTTTTCAGTCATCATTGGCATCCCCCTCACATTCAGCTCTTTGATGTGAAATACAAGGTTATAATAATAAAAGGGCATTGCTGGAGCTTCACCCCCCCCCCCCAATTATTGTAGATCATTAACTCCTTGGACACTATTCGTAGAAGAAACTACAGGTAGCACTGTTAATAAGCATAGTGTCAGTGAATCACCAGTGATGTAAATAGATCAGTGAAATAATATCATTTCCTGCCCTGTAGCATATGTATACTGTGATGTCACACATTCCCTTATTAGCTCACTCTGCAATAGTCTACTGTACTGTCTAATTGCTTGCTTCTAGTACAAAACCATCCCATTAGTTTAATATATTTCACTGTGCTTTAACCCTCACAACTTCAGCTGTAATCATTTTCTTTCTCAATTATACCCAGAAATGGAGTTGTTCATTGGTTCATAGGTTGGTACTAGGCTATCGGCCCTAGGGCCTATACAAGCCTAGCCATATCAATTTCCTGGCTATTTCCTCCCAGAATATATACTTCCCTGGTCCCCTGTCTAGCAGGGTGACTGACATGATCCCTGTTGTGAATTTCCTATCTCCCATCCAGTGGTCAAGGTTCCTTTTGAAGAGGGACAAAGAGGCACTCAGCTTGACATATATGGGCAGTCTATTCCAGAGTATGGGGAGTCTCTGGGTCAGGAACCCATCCTTCCAGCATGTTTTGTTCATTGTGATGACCAGATTTAGATCCCTGGAGCGTGTAGCTCTGAGGGATTGGGATTTCTTTAAGTGTAGCATGTCCAACAGCACTGGGTTTGACATGGCCTTGTATGTTAAGCACAGGTCACCTCTGAGTAGGCGATATGTGACAGAGTATCGCTGGAGTTTTTGTAGACATTCAGCATAGGGCGTCTGCTTTAGGCCTGTGATTCTTTTAGTGAGGTATTTCTGTGGTCTTTCCAGTTGTTGCAGATGTCTTGTGAGGTACATACCAAATGGGGTGTTTTACTCTATAATGGTTCTAATGAGGGATGAGTACAGTGGGACAATGACCTCCTTTTTTCTGGATGAAAAGCCCTTAGTGATGAGGTGTGCCACACAGAAGGATTTCCTGACTGTTGTGTCTATGTGGTTATCGAAAGTGAGACCACTGTCCACCTGTGTCCCTAAGTCCCTTATCACACTTTCGGTGTTTAGTGTACTGCCACTTATGTGGTAATTCATGGGTACATGTTTTTTCCCAAAGGGGATAACTATACATTTCTTGGCAATGAGCTTGGCACCAAGCATCTGTTTCTGTAAGGCCTTTTTGTAGAATATCCACATCATTTGGGGATTCAATAATGGCTCCCAGTTTGCAGTCATCTGCGAACTTTGTTAGCCAGAGTCCCTTAGTGCTGGCCTGTACTTCAGAGAAGTAGATGCCAAACAAGAGCGGTCCCAGAACTGAACTCTGAGGTATTTCTCTTGTCACTTGTCTGGTGCTGGATTTTGAGTTGGCTACTTTTACAGTGTGGGTTCTGTCAGTAAGCCAGCTGGCAACCGATCAAGTGATGTAGGGATTAATGCCCAGCTTAGTAAGTTTATCTATGTTTCCATAGTGGGGGATGGTGTCGAAGGCCTTGGCGAGGTCCAGATAGGCTGTGTGGACCACTTTACCCTCATCCACGGCTCTGGAGACTGATTTGAAGAAGTTAATCAGGTTGAGGAGACAAGATCGGCCCTTTACGAAACCAAACTGGGTGGGGTCGAGTAAACCTCAAACCACACAAACTGTAGAAATGTAGAGCAAATGCAACAATCCAGTCCAGGATTAAAAAACAAATTTAATACGTTCTAGCGCCTCAGCATATACTGCCTTCAATGGAAGTCAATCAGGTTGAGGAGACAAGATCAGCCTTTTGTGAAACCAAACTGGGTGGGGTCCAGTGTTTGAAGGTTGCCAATGTCTTTGTTTATAAGTTCCATGATAATGCGTTCCACGGCTTTGCAGATCAGGCTCGTCAGACTGATGGGACGATAGTTCCCGGGATCCATGGTGGATCCCCCCATGTGGAGTGGGATAACTGTAGCTGTGCGCCACTCATTGGGCACAAAGCCTGAAGTGAGGCTATGATTAAACATGACACTTAGGTGAGGTGCCAGTTCATTTTGTAGTTCATGTAGTACACAGCCTGGGATGTCGTTTGGGCCCATGGATGCTGTATTCTTAGCTTTGGAGAGTGTGCTTTTTACCTGTGTGTCCATCACTATCGGAATTTGGCAATCTTTTGGTATTGAGATGGGCTCATTAGGGGGTGAAGTTGGTACTGAATCGATTTGCCAGGATATTGGCAATATCCTTGGGATCAGTATATTTAATGCCATTCTGTTGTAGCTCAGAGCAGATCTGAGCATTACCATTTAGATTCTTGATATGACTATAGAATGCTTTGTGGTTGTCCTTAGAATCTTTGGAAATTGTATTTTCGTAACTAGCTTTGGAGGATTTTATGAGGGATTTCAGCTTCTTACTGAGGCTGGTAAAGGAGATTTTTGCATCCTAGGATTTTCCTCTTTTCTGCAACAGTTTCTTCCTTCTGTTGTATAGTTTGTTTATGGCAGGTGACCACCAGATTGGGTTCCTTTTTTTGGAGGAGACTGTCTTGGTTCTGTTTGGAATGGCATGATTCATGCACGAGTGGATGTGCTCGTACAGTGCCTTAGTGTAGGATTCAGTGGTCAAACTTCCAGTTCCCATCTGCATGGTTGTCATGAAGTTTGTCACTTCTGACTTCAGTAACATGAAGTTGGCTTTGGAGAAGTTTTTTATGAAGGTTTCCCTACTGGGGGGTGGGGGGGGGGTGGGATGTGGACATCAAGGGTGATTAGCTTATGGTCAGACCTGACCAATGAGGGAGTGACCACTGGTGTGGAGCATCGATTTCCCATGTTGGTAATGACCAGGTCTAGGATATTTGAGCCCCTGGTTAGACTATGGATTAGTTGGTCCAGGGCATTGGAATTTATGAATTCCAAGAACTGTTGGGCAAAGGTGTTGGTACTCGAGTAGTTTTCCCAATTAATGGCAGGGTAGTTGAAATCACCCAGTATTAGGGTGTTTGGTTGTATCTTAATATTATCTAGTATGTTTAGAAAGGTGTAGTGAGAATCTTCGGGCATGGTGGGGGATCAGTAGCAAGATACAATTTGGACTGCAGTCTTACCAAGTGTTAGTTGCACCTGTAGAATTTCAGATGCATTGTGTTGGGCAACTAGTCTGGAGGTGTGAATATGGACACTCCTCCGCCTTTAGTGCTTCGGTCCTGGTTTGGTGGCCGAAAAGTGTTGTAAGAGTTGTAGCCTGGTATTGCATGGGTGCTCTCTGGAGCTTTGAACCAGATCTCATTTACTGCAGAGATATCGATGTTCTCCATTTTTAGGAGTGCCTCGAGAGAGTGCATTTTGAGGTTTAGACTTCTAGCACTGAGCAGCATTACCTTCAGATTTTGTATGCTTATATCTGTTATGGTGGTGGCTTTGTCCTTTGAGCCTTGCCTAAAAAAGGCAGTACAGGGGTGGCAAGAGCCTTAGCCAGTAACCTGAATCCCTGGGACGACAGGTGCAGACTATCTCTGGCAAAGCTTGTTTGTCGATCATGTCGTCCCAGGCAGACAGATATTGGATCCCCTTTGAATGACACCAGAAATTTAGCCAGTTCTTGAAGTTAATCATTTTGTCCTTATACTGTGGTATCATTCTGGGCAAAGGCAGGATACTGCTCAGGGCTAGGGTCATACCTGCCTGGGCCGCATTATCCGAGAGCTCTTCCATGTCTCTTTTCATGTAGTCCAGGGAAGTACGTCTCAAGTCATTCACTCCAACATGGACAATGACAGAGGCATATTTGTACTTGTTGTGGAGTGACTTGAGTGCATGCATTATGTGGCAGATCCTGGCACCCGACAGGCAGCTGACAGTAATTTTCTCCTTGTTCAGCCTGGTGAGTGGGACGTCAGTGTGCCTGACTATAGAGTCACCTATGACTAAAGTGTTGGGTACATTGTCTTGCCTTAGGGGCTGTTGTTTGGTGGCACACTGGTGTTGTGAGCTATGTGTCACTTTGGTTGTGACTGGTGTTTGTTTGCATTTCAGCTTTGGAGGTCCTTGTTGCTTGGGCAGGTTAATGTTAAGGGTCTCCACATAGGTGGGTTTAGTGTTACTGTGTGTGGTTGT
Organism: Protopterus annectens; assembly: GCF_019279795.1. NCBI lineage: Eukaryota > Metazoa > Chordata > Ceratodontiformes > Protopteridae > Protopterus > Protopterus annectens. The sequence continues at coordinate 451,853,537 of NC_056743.1, forward strand.
TGGTGCCATGAATTTTGAAGGGCTATGTGTTGCTTGAGGTGTAGTGCAGGTGTTAACTTTCTCCTCTTGACTGTCTAGCACAATCTTGGCTGGAGAGAGCTTTGCTTCCATTTTGGCTATGTAAGTGCATCTCTCGCAGGTTGTAGTGCTGGCTGGTAAGAGGAGAGGGTTGTCTGTGTACATGAGGCAATTGCTGCATTGCCCCAGTATGCCCAGATTCACCAGGTGGACAGGAGAAATCACCGGAAGCTGACCCTTGGACATGCCTGGTTTGGTGTTTTGTTTTGTAATGTATAAGAGCTGTTTTCCCTTATCTTGGCAAGGTACTTTGAAATTATAGGCTGTTTAGTGCCTACGACTAATTTCTCCTTATTAGCAAGGAGAATTGAGTGCTTGTATCAGTTTAAGGCTTCCTAATCTTTTCCAGCAGGTTTTAGAGCAAGTGCTAGTCACAGGGATTCAGATTTTAGTGTTACTACTGAGAAACCAGCTAGTTCTAAGGGAAAATTTGAAGAACAGACTTTCTGACACTGGGAATAGTTTAAAGTGCTAGACCAATAAGCTAATAAAAGTGCAGGAGAGCAGAGAACTAGCAGATCTAAGGAAAAAAAAAAATAAAAAGCACCGCTCTGAAGCTTACAAAAAATCCTGGATACAGCAAATCTGTATCTGGGCTACACTAGTTCAAGGAGAGGTAGGAAACATTTTTTTTTTTTTTTTTTTAAGGAAAGTGATGAGACAGAAGATAATGAGATAATTCAATATGCAGAAGCTAAAGGGGTGGGCCTTTGCTAAGTTCTCGCTATTAACAGTTGAATGAGCTGATGTAATGTGATGGGGGGAGTGTTCAGTATCAACTTTATACCAGAGGCAGGCAACTCAAAGCCACCAAGACATAAGACCACCACAAGAACAAGGTGGGTGGGTGGGAAAACCAGTTGTACAGATTATAGAGATATTAAATGAAATGTGCAGACGAAAAATGAGAGTAAACACTTAACTTTTCTGAATATTACAGCAGGCAGTAAGTCAATCTCTCAGCACAGCTTCAGTAACAGGTATATCTGATTTAAGGCACAGAAGGCAGAAACAGACCTATTATCCAGACAATACAGTTGCAGAAATGCCCTGCCCAGACGAAACCAGTTCTGTTCACTTTCTTTAAGCAGATAGGCCTCTAGACAAAGGATTTCACTACAAACTGAGGTCAACACTAACAGATATTAGCTCTATCTCACAACAAAAGGACAGTAAAATGTATTTGTACAGATTACAGAGATATTGAATCAAACGTGTAGACGAAAAATGAGAATAAACACTTATCTTTTCTGAATATCACAGCAGGCAGTAATTCAGTCTCTCAGCACAGCTTGAGTAACAGGTATATCCGATCTAAGGCACAGAAAGCAGAAACAGACCTGTACTAGATTTATACATTGTAAATATTCTATAAAGACCATCCCCTTAAATAAGCAAAACTCTCAGATGAGGCATACCCAGAAATGAAATTACACATTGCATATGTTGTATATACTATAACAATTCATATCATCTGGTTTTTAATCAATGACAGCAACTTTAACTAGTTTTAGCATACTAACAATGCAAATTACTTCATCTATTCCAAATTTAGATTTGTTTTTGTTTATACTGTCTCTGCCCACAACTTCCTAGTACTTTCTTGACACTGTTATTTTGACTTTGTGATGCTTTTCCTGTTGCTTTGTAGTTGCTGTTTTATATAATCAATTGATCTCAATTATAATTGTACTAAGTACTTAAACATATATAATGCTCTGAAAACTCTTGCGTTGGGCCTGGCACATGACTGAAAACTTTCTTTGGGCAAATAGACAATTTTTTTTTAATTTGCAACTGTTGATAACAGTATCATGCTGCCCCCCCCCCCCCCCCCACAACACACACTGATCTGTGTTGCTACATTGAAATGATGGAACATCTAACTGCATATGGATGAGACCATATGATCAAAGTTCTGTAATTTCTAAAATAATAAAAACATAAGAAGACTCTCTGTTTTTGTAGGATGGCAAGCCCCAATGCCCACTTCACATACCCTGCTTGTTGTATCTTGGTCGCCACAGCGGGACTCCGGTCTGCTAATGATTGGCAGTAGATTTTTACGTACCGACTTGCCAGGCCTGACGCACAACCTTCAATGAAGGGACGCCCATTCACGCATGTCTCCACACAGAAGACGCTTTAGCTGAGAATCGAACAGGACAATGTCTTACTGTGAGGCGACAATGCTATCGCAGCACCACCACCACAGCTAATCATATAAATTGCATGATGTTATGTGATCCTATCTCACCTACATTCTGACTGATGGGTTCGGAGCCGATCCCTCAGCTCCGACTCGGCACGCTTATGCTATAGAGCGAGGCCTCTAATTGGCTGAGCTATCTTTATCCCAGGATGCACCACCACTAATCCCCCAGATCTCGTTTGCCGCTTACAGAGCTTGGACGTGGTCTCAACATAACGGACGACCACTCCTCGTGCGTCTATTGCCTTGGCGCCAAACATTTACAGGAATCGTGCAGTGTATGCCATGCGTTTTCCTCCAGAGTCCTCCAGGAGAGGAAGAACAAATTAATCCTCAAAGGATTAATTAAGCCTTCCTTCAAGGAGGCTTTGTCTTCCTCTCCTTCTCCTTCCAAAAAGAGGAAAGCGCTGGCTCCGACCAGTCAGTCGGATCCGACGGCTAAAAAGACTAGGCAGACTTCTCCATCGGCTCCACGGACTTCGGAGCCGAGGTCGGAACGGTCTGCCTCGATGCCTCCAGCCTCGACCCCTCGGGTTTCGGAGCCGAGGTCTGGGGCATCGAGAGGTGGGTCACCCTCATCGGCTCCACTGATATTGGAGCCGATAAGGGTCATCGGCTCAGACACTTCCCCCTCGGAGCCGAAGTCTTTATTGGCACCGAGGGAAATTTCTTTGAAGGTTTCCTCGGAGCCGATAATTGTTGAGTCCTTTCGGAGCCGGTCCCCGAGCCCTTCGGAGCCGATGGAGAAATCGGTTCGGGCCCGATCGGTATCCTCGAGATCTTCTAAGATGTCTGATTCGGACATCGACAGGGTGCTCCTTCGACTCTTCCAGTCTCCGGTGTTCCAAAAGAGGGTTTCGGCTCCAGCCCATTTGGCTTCGGAGCCGATGGTCCACTCCCTTACTGTACTTCCTCCTCCAACAGCTTCGGCACTGTTGGAGCAGGTGTTGGTGGAACCAGTGGAGGTGTTAGGGTCAGGCCTGACCCTTGCTCCGACTCCGGCTCCTGGGTTGAAGTTCAGTGCACGGACTTCTTCCTTCGGGCCCGGGGAGGAGGCTTCGGGATTGATACCTTCGGTCCCAAGTCTCCCTCTTGGTGCGTCAGCGGCGGGAGTACCGTCCACTGTCGTGGCCACGGAGGGGGGACCTTCCCAGGATTCTGGTGGTCCCGCCTTCAGGGCTATGAGGAGTGCTCTAGCCAAATCTTCATTGGCTACCTCCACAGTTTCCCCAGCTCCTTCCCTACATTTGGAGACTGGGTCGTTGGCAGTTCCCCTGTCTGCAGACAGTGGAGCCCCTGGGCCTCAGGTTACCCCCACTGGGGTTTCTCCCCCTCCTGGAGGTCCTTCTGAAGCCTCTTCGGAAGAACCTCCCAGGAAGAAAATGTGCAAGAGGAAGCACGTTGACTCCCCTGATGAGTCTTTGACATCTGACACCGATCTCGATGATGCAGAGGGGTCCCCCAAGTCGTCCTCGGATGATGTCTCTTTTGCAGACATCCTGGAAGCCCTAAAACAACGAGGCGGCTGGCAGTCCAAACCTCCCTCTGCTGATGAGTCGGTGTTCCTGAAGGCCTTCGGGGCTCAGCCCTCCGCCTCCTGGGTGTCTCCGCCCTTCGACGAGCTCTTGGATTTGATCTGTCGAAGGGCGTGGGAACACCTGGACTCTGTGGAACCAGTGCCCGCTCGTCCAAACAAATTTCTTTCGGCGCCCCCAGATAGAGAGTTCCTCACAAAAGGTGTGGCTGTGGATGCTATGGTGGTGGCATCTGCTACGCAGCAGGATGTAGCAGAGGCTTCTACGTCCGTCCATCCTCCTAATAAGGAGTCTAGGAGCATGGATCGGGACGGCAAGCGCACCCTAAGTTCAGCGGCCTTTACTCTGAGGTCTTTGAACTACCTGACGCACTTTACAAGATTCCAGAGGGATCTGATTAAGGAGCTATCCGATACCCTCTTAGGTAACCTGCCTGAGGAGCTGGCCCAGACGGTTGGATCTCAGCTGGCTACAATGTCATCCATTTCGAACTCGTCCATGAGGCTCATTTCGTATGCAGCCGAAGGGGCGAGTAGAGCGGCGGGTACAGGCATTGCTCTACGGAGACAAGCCTGGCTCCGCCTGTGTCATTTCGCGGAGGCCTTCAAGTCTTCATTCGCGACGCCTTTGATGGGTCCTCCCTGTTTGGGCCCAAGGTGAAAGACACACTTACCCGCTGTGAACAGGAGGGTAAGACTCTTACTGCCGTAGGGGCACGATTTTCCACTCCCTTTCGACCTTATCCCAAGGCTAAAAGAGGAGGGAAGATGTGGTTCCGAAGATCGCAGAAGTCTTACCCCTCTCAGCAGGAAGGTTCCCCCTCTAGAGGCAGAGGAGGGGGAAATTCATCAGGAAGACGCTGTCCCAGAGGCGGCAGAGGCCCCCGCAACACTGGAGACCGCGAGTCCTTTCGTGGCTCTTCAGCTTTTCATAGTCCCTGAGGGATTGCCTGACTGTGCTGCTCCGGAGCCAGTCTGGGGTCGTTTTTCGAAGCACCTAAAGGCCTGGGAAGGGATCACTCAGGACCGCTTGGTGCTTCGAATTATCGCCGGAGGTTACTCCATCCCATTCTGTTGTCCCCTCCCTCAGTCCAAAAGAATCCCGGACCCGCCACCCAGTCAACGGGATACCGCAGCCATAGAAATTTCAAAACTGCTGCAAAAAGGAGCCATCCAACTGGTCCCCGCAGACCAGATCGGATTAGGGACTTACTCAAGATTCTTTTTGGTGCCAAAAAAGACCGGGGACTTGAGGCCCATTTTGGACCTAAGCAACCTAAACCTTTCAGTCAAGAAGTCCAAGTTCCAAATGGTCACTTTACAAACCATTCTCCCATTGTTGGAGAAAGGTGTTTGGATGTGCTCCATAGACCTCAAGGACGCGTATTACCATATCAAAATACATCAAACGTCCAGGAGACACTTGCGCTTCAGCCTAGGAGGCAGTCATTTTCAGTTCCGTGCGCTGCCCTTTGGTCTCACCACAGCCCCCAGGGTGTTCACCAAATGCTTGGCAGTAGTGACTGCTCACTTGAGGAGTCTAGGATTCCAGGTGTTTCCGTACCTAGACGACTGGCTTCTAACTGCCACCTCCAAGCATCTACTTCTACGGAGCCTGCAAGCCACAACATCACTGGGCAATTCCCTCGGAATCACCTTCAATTGGCCAAAGTCTGTGTTATGGCCATCTCAAAGAATAAGATTCATAGGGGTAGAGATAGATTCAAACCAGATGCTGGTCTATCTACCTGCGGACAGAATTCAGATCATACAAAATCAGGTTCGAGCCTTACTCCCCAGGTCCAAAGCCCCAGCCAGAATGGTCATGCAGCTATTGGGTTCGATGTCTGCCACAGTTTTGCTAGTTCCCTTGGCAAGGTTACACATGAGAATCCTCCAGTGGCTTCTTTCAACTCAGTGGTCCTTTCAGGAACTCCCTCTCAATCATCTAATATGGATCACAGAATCTTGCAGACGGGACCTTCGCTGGTGGCTAGAGTCCTCCAATTTGGATCAGGGACGACCCTTTGTTCTTCCCCCTCCGGCGGCCACTTTGACCACGGACACCTCCCAGACGGGGTGGGGGGGGCATTCCCTGGGCAGGTCAGTCCAGGGCAAATAGCATCCGGAGGAGACCCCTCTCCACATCAACATTCTAGAAATGAGGGCAGTACTCCTGTCCCTCCAAGCCCTTCACAATTACCTCCCTCAGGGCGTAATTGCTATTCACTCAGACAACATGTCAGTTGTCTGGTACCTGAACAAACAGGGAGGGACCAGATCCTATCCTCTTTGCAGGGAAGCGATGAGAGTCTGGGAATGGGCAGTCTCGACCAAACGCTTCCTAGTGGCTACTCACATACCGGGCAAGTCCAATGTCATAGCCGACAGGTTGAGCAGAACCCATCCTCTCTCCTCACGAATGGTCTCTGAATATGACTACAACAAGGCAGATTTTCAGCGAATGGGGAGTTCCGTGCTGCGACCTCTTTGCGACTCCTCTGAATGCGAAGTGCAAAGATTTTTTCTCCCTAATCCCGGCTCCGGGGAAGAGCCCTATGGACACGTTAGTCCATCCTTGGCCCACCGGCCTGCTTTATGCCTTCCCTCCAGTTCCTCTCCTACCCAGGGTAATTCAAAAGGCATCTCTCTTAGGGAGCAAGATGATCTTAATTGCTCCTTATTGGCCTCGTCAAGTCTGGTTTCCCTATCTTCGGAAACATGCTCTGGAAGGTCCATGGTTCCTGGACCAGGTCCCAGACCTACTGATTCATCAGTCGGGTCTACTATACCAGTCCCTACACACATTAAAATTGACGGCCTGGCTCCTCCTCTTCCGACCATAGTCAGGAGACATGCACTGGACCCAGATGTGGTGCACATATTGTCTTCAGCCCACAAGTCTACTACGAAGAAACTGTATTCTAGCAAATGGAAAAGGTTTGCTATCTGGGCTCAACTCCGGGGCCTGGACCCCATTTCTACTCCCGTGGCAGAAGTACTCAAATTCCTGACCTCTCTTTTCAACCAAGGCTCTTCTGTTTCTACCATCAAAGTACAATTGGCAGCGATTTCTAATTTTCATGAATCCATAGACCCACCTTTAATGAGCAACAGGTTGTGTAAGACCTTCTTGAAAGGTGCTGCTCTATTAAGACCTCCGATTTCTCATCCTGCACCTCCATGGGATCTCGATATAGTATTACGTGCCTTGACTTCTTTCCCCTTTGAACCGGCAGCTACCTGTGATCTGAAGTTTCTATCATGGAAGACAGCCTTTCTAGTGGCAATTACTTCAGCCAGAAGGGTTTCAGAACTTCAAGCTTTGTCAGTGAAACCCCCGCACTTAGTTTTTCATACAGACAGGGTATCCCTCAGACCAAATCCTTCTTTTGTTCCTAAAGTCTGTTCTACTTTATGCTTGCAACAGTCGTTAGAGCTCCCAGTTTTTTCCCAAAATACTCCAATAAAGCGGAGTTTATTTTCCACACACTAGATGTCCACAGGCAGTTACGTTTTTATTTGGATAGGACCAAACAATCAAGGAAGACAGATCAGTTGTTTGTGTCCTTTGCAGAAAACAAATTGGGCAACCCAGTCACGAAGGTCACTATTGCCAAATGGATCAGGGACTGTATTATTCAAGCTTATATTTATTCTAACAAAGAGCTTTCCACCTCTGTTAAGGCTCATTCTACAAGGGCTATGGCTACTTCGGTATCATTTCATTCTAAGCTTGCTATTGGTGACATTTGTGCTGCGGCTACATGGTCTTCCCTGCACACCTTCATTTCTCACTACAAATTAGATGTGGCATCTAGAGGACAAGCTTCATTTGGTTCCACAGTGCTCAGGAGTGTTTTCCAATGAGCCACCCGGGATTTAGGCACTAGGGACGCTGTCCCATCAGTCAGAATGTAGGCGAGATAGGATCACATAACATCTTTTAGTTATGTACTCACCATAACTTCAGATGTTTGGGATCCATCTCGCCTACATTCCTAATAACCCACCCTCCTTCCCCCTTCCTTGGAGATCAGAGGATATCAGAAGGTCCGAATCCTGTTGTTTCATCTTGAAACATCTAACAATGTTATATAAACAAGCTGTGCATGTGTGCATGAATGCGGACAAACAAGATCTGGGGGATTAGTGGTGGTGCATCCTGGGATAAAGATAGCTCAGCCAATTCGAGGCCTCGCTCTATAGCATAATTGTACCGAGTCGGAGCCAAGGGATCGGCTCCGAACCCATCAGTCAGAATGTAGGCGAGATGGATCCCAAACATCTGAAGTTATGGTGAGTACATAACTAAAAGTTCCCCACTATATCGTGATCTTCGTACAACTGCTTTGACTTTTTTGGAAAGTCAGTCATATGGTCTTGACCATATAAAGTCTGACTTTGTGAAATGTCAGTCTTCCAAATGGGACCCTACCCAAACACACAGACACCAGTAAGATTCAGCTATGCCTGTGATGTTCCATGTTAATAGACAGTTATTTTGCATTACATCCCTTATAATGCTCATAACATGTCTAGTTATCATGGCACAACAACCTGTATTTTAAGTAACATTACACATCTTAACATGCTGTTATATATTATCCTGCTATATGGAGTTATTTTCCCTTGATTGCCACTGAAAAACAATCCCCATCACTGAAGGCTTTATTTAGATATTGAAATGCAATATATTAATAAATAAGCACATTTATGTGCCCTGGTCTAATGTTCTGTGTCCCATTTTAGAAACAGTAATTTAGAATGGATATGGATGAACTACAGACCTTTCAGAGTTGTCAAAATGATGCAGTTGCCTCATAGAAACACCTAGAAAAAGGGTTACATGGTTGACCCTGAATGGATGTAGTCTGCAGAAAGAAGTGAGAGATGCCTTAGGTGAAGTTAAGAAGATTATAGATGCACTTATTATATAATATAATGGGGAATCCTACAGTAAACTGCATATGATGAAACAGGAAGAATGTTTTTGGAACAATACAAGAAATTAATATTTCAGATATGATGAGTGAGAGAAGTCTGCCAGTAATATGAGTAGAAGTAGTGAAAACTGTAAAAGGTGGGTGTTCAAGTTTACATGGAACTGACACTAGAAGCGGACTGTATGTGGACCAGGAAGGACACTAAGCATGGCTAGCTATGGTTTATTTATTTGTATTTGCTGACCAGGCCAGATCACTGAATTTCATGGAATGAATTTCATTTTGAAACTTGGCCTGGGAATGCTGTCTAGTTAAGTGGCTTGTTCAGAGTCACATAGTTAGACAAAGGAGGCCTTGGGAATCAAATACTGGACCACAGGAAATAGCTCGTTAGCAGTACTTTAATATGCTGTGCCAACTGTCAGATATAAAGGCAGACTAGGAAGGATGTAACAGGACAGACATTATGAGTCAAGAGATACAGTTCTGTTAGACAGATTCTGTATCCCCCTTTTGTAACACAAAATATGAGAAAACCTTCAACAGCTAGGTAGAACTGTAAACCAAAAATAAATGGTCATTAAAAAATAACAGCACAGTTTTAGAGCCAGTATTTTACAACAACAAACTCATCCCCTGAGGGAGAAAACAGTCGTTGTAATTCAGCACAGGTTATTTTTTTAATTAGAAAAGTTGATTTTATTGGTTTACCGCAGCATGCCTAATAGTCGTACACTGCATTGAAATGTATCCTGAGCAAATAGGTGTGCATCACTGAATTAGTCACGCTGAGCTGTGGAATAAACTTGTACATTCTGGACAGCATTGCAAATGCCTTGAAGTTCTGTACTGTGCTGGCTTTGTAACTCCTGCTCATTACACTTCATTAGTATTCTTCTACTAACTCTGCACAGACGGATTCCATCAGTACTGAAGGTCGATTTTTTGTCGCATTCCCTCCTTGAAGTTACTAGCTCTGTTTCTTAGATGTTCTAATGAGTCAGCCCAACAGAGCTGTAATCTTTATAGCTGCAGTCAGCACAACAGTGCAGTCCTTCCTTTCTTCCTTCCTTGCAGATCCACTGGACCCTCAACAGTACCTTTTTACTAAAAATGACCCGATGCTGAATATTTAATGCACACTTTCCTGAGCTTATGAAAGGAATACACATTGTGTAGAGATGTATAAAATATTTCACTCTTGCAACAGCTTGGGCAGGACTACTGTAGACAATGCAATGACTAAAATTTAGAACAAAACCTTTGTCTAAACCCTGTCCACCTATAAAACAGTGTTTGTAAGTATTCTATGCAGGACCCAGCATTACCAACGGGAGTACTTTCACTCTTATCTACATATGGTCCCTACGGAAGATGTTTCTTAGGAATTTTTTGCTTATAGTTGCTCTTTGAGTTTTGAACATGATGTTGCATAATCCAGTGTACGGGTCTATATTAGATGAACAAAAGTTCATCTTAGTGAACGCTCACATGAGCAAATATCCACGTACTCGAAACTGCAATTGTGGGGGGCTGCACCTCCTACAGCCCCCGCTAAATATATATTCCAACTCTGAGATCGCACTACAGTGAGGAAAGGGCAAATATTCACATTCTCACTGTACCGCAATCTCACAATTGCAGTTTTGAGTTCCGCAATATTCGCTCATGTGAGCGTTCGCTAAGATGAACTTTTGTTCTTCTAATATAGACCCCAATGTACAATGCCTACCTAGATGAAAAAAATATTATTTACATTATTTCGGTAACTTAATAGGACATACTAGACAACCACATCTGTTTTCAGAGTTATCATTATAGCATTTTTCTCGTTAAATGGCTGGGTCACATACATGAAGTATGCTTGTCACAGGACTAAAGTCTACTCCAGAAGATAGAACTAATTTACAATGTATGGCATTAACCCATTATGTTAAACTATCAGTTGCTTGGTTTTCTGTTGTTTTGAAAAAGACTTAGTACAATGTCATTAAAACATATTTTTGTTAATTTTGAGTAACACGTGACAAAAATGATGATGGAAAATGTCATAATTAACCATATTTTACATTGATGGTGTTATAACTGTTAGGATGTTAATACAGTCCATTTCTACTAAATACCGAGTTTGCAGTACTTTAGCACCATAATGTATAATTAAGGTATTTTCCATTCTTTAAATAAGCATCAACACAGACAGATGCATAGTTTTGTGCTCACGTGCTATTTATTTATCTTTTTCAAAAATCTTTAAAAATAAATCTAGTGATGTAGAAATGAATGCTTAAGGCAGATGCTAATCTGCTGTTTTGTAGTACTGCTTTATAGGTTGCAAATGCTAACCCCATATGGAGGTGAATTATAATATCTATGATTGCCCGATCATTCTAAGGCAGTATTACAAACCAGTAAGAATGTAGTTTACTCATCTTTAGCCATTGCTGATGCAAGCATTTTGTAACTGTTAAACACTTTTTGTATTTATTTATTTTACATTTGTTAACCGGGAAAGTCCGACTGGATACATATCCGTTTTCAGCGGAGGCCCGGGGAGAAAAGCTCTACGTTAAAAAAATTAGTAACACTTAAAATGCAGGCTACAGAGAAATCTAAGAACATTTAACAACAATCGGTGACAAATTCAAATTAAGGTTACATTTAGATAAGAAATAAAAACATTGTTGGTGATGGAATAAATATACAGAGAAAACAATCACATAAGAGAAGTGTGTCTAAAAGAAAAAAGGATTTTCAGTTAGAAAGTAAGGATGATGGTTAAGAGAAGATAGGTAAGAAGGAGTTTATTTAGTGTGGGCAGGATAATAAGTTATTTTGCTGATAATGGAATTAGAGACATATAATGGAGTAGAGAAATATATAATATGAGGGTGTGGGAAGAAAATAAAAAGGGTAATCACCTCTGTGAGCTACGTTTGGTTTAATTGTGTCTTGGTATATTTCGGGTTAGTCTGGGTTTAGACATGAGCATGACTATTGTTTTGTCTTACCTCAGTCTGATTATTTTATGGGTTAGTCAGGGTTTAGACATGGACATAGCCAGTCACTGTGCATGTGTGTCTTTAGAGATATTTTGAATTGAGGCAGGGAGCATTTAGTGGTTAGTTCAGCAGGAAGGGAGCTCCATTGTTTTCCATCAGAGGTGGAGAATAAGGAATCTCCGGCTGAGTTGTTGGCTTTGGTTGGTTGTACTAGCATTCTGCTGGATGAGCAGAGGGATGCTAGGTTGCTATAGGGGGTAATAATATTAGTCAGAATAGGGGTACTGGTAGGTTGGTAGAGGATTTTATGAAGAACTATGAGTTGGTTATAGTATATTTGAATGGGTAGTTCTAGCCAGCCTAATTTGTGAAGATTTTGACAGTGGTTCATAGGTTAGTACTAGGCTATCAGCCCTAGGGCCCATACAAGCCTAGCCATAACAATTCCCTGAATATTTCTTCCCACATTATTTACTTTCCTGGACCCCTGTCTAGCAGGGCGACTGACGTGATCCCTGGGGTGAATTTCCTTTCTCCCATCCAATCGTCAAGGTTCCTCTTGAAGAGGTCCAAAGAGGCACTCTGCTTGACATGTATGGGCAATCTATTCCAGAGTCTGGGGAGTCTCTGGGTCAGGAACCTATCCCTCCAACATGTTTTGTTTATTGTGATGACAAGGTTTAGATCCCTGGAGCGTGTAGCTCTGAGGGATTGGGATTTCTTTAAGTGTAGCATGTCCAACAGCTCTGGGTTTGACATGGCCTTGTATGTTAAGCAGAGATCGCCTCTGAGTAGACGATATGCGACAGAGTATAGCTGGAGTTTTTTAAGGCGGTCAGCATAGGGCATCTGCTTTAGGCCTGTGATTCTTTTAGTGAGGTATTTCTGAGGCCTTTCCAGTTGTTGCAGATGTCTTGAGAGGTACATACCAAATGGGGCATTGTATTCTATAATGGGTCTAATGAGGGATGAGTACAGTGGGACAATGACCTCCTTTTTTCTGGATGAAAAGCCCTTCGTGATGAGGTGTGCCACATAGAAGGATTTCCTGACTGTTGTGGCGATGTGGTTATCGAAGGTGAGACCACTGTCCACCTGTGTCCCTAAGTCTCTTATCACACTTTCTGTGTTTACTGCCATATACTGCCACCTATATGGTAATTCATGGATACTTGTTTTTTCCCAAAGGGGATAACAATACATTTCTTGGCATTGAGCTTGAGCCCATGGCTCTGGCACCAAGCATCTGTTTCTGTAAGGCCCTTTTGTAGAGTATCCACATCATTTGGGGATTCAATAATGGCTCCCAGTTTGCAGTCATCTGCAAACTTTGTTAGCCAGAGTCCCTTAGTGTTGACCTGTACTTCAGAGAAGTAGATGCCAAACAAGAGCGGCCCCAGGACTGAACCCTGAGGTACTCCACTTGTCACTTGTCTGGAGCTGGATTTGGAGTCTGCTACTTTTACAGTGTGGGTTCTATCAGTAAGCCATTTAGCAACCCATTGGGTGACATAGGGATTAATGCCCAACTTAGTAAGTTTACCTATGATTCCAGAGTGGGGAATGGTGTCAAAGGCCTTGGCAAGGTCTAGAAAGGCTGTGTGGACCACCTTACCCTTGTCCATGGCTCTGGAGACTGATTCAAAGAAGTCAATCAGGTTCAGGAGACAAGATCGGCCCTTCACAAACCCAAACTGGGTGGGGTCCAGTGTTTGAAGGTTGCCAATGTCTTTGTTTATAAGTTCCATGATAATACGCTCCATGGCCTTGCAGATAAGGCTTGTCAGACTGATGGAACGGTAGTTTCCGGGATCCAAGGTGGATCCCCCCTTGTGGATTGGGATAACTATAGCTCTGCGCCACTCATTGGGCACGAAACCTGAGGTGAGGCTATGATTAAACATGACACTTAGGTGAGGTGCCAGTTCATATTGTAGTTCATGTAGTACACAGCCCGGGATGTCATCTGGTCCCATGGATGCTGTATTCTGTATGCTGTGCCTGTGGCAAATCCAGCTATATTGTTATAGCAGCTAGTGATTTTGTTGAGGTTTGATTTAGATAAATTTGTTAGGAAGGGTGAGGCATAGAGAAGGGATGACAGAATTGTTAAAACATTTGAGACAGGTGAGTGCCAACCTAGTGCAGTGCTATTGATTGACAAATACAAACTGTCTGCTTGTCTTTGTTTTCTTTTTTTTTAACTTTGTATCCTCTTCCGCTATACTGAAAACAATGTTAAGAGGGACCAGCCACAGCCATTTATTATTACATCTCAAGAGGTAGATTAGTATGAACATTTTCATGAACAGAATGAATGTATGTGTTAACTCATTATAGCCGAGTACATCTCCAGATGTGTCTGCAGTTACCTTCTACTGCTCCTCTAGGCGTCAAATATTGCTTCTTCGTATTTGCATTAATAATTCCAAAACCATGTTACATACACGGTATCAGAATATTTCATCTTGAAGCATACATGATGACAACCACACATATATTGATATTTGACCTCTGTCAATGAGTATTTGTTAGAACTGTTAGGTGATAATTTCATTTTTTTCAAGGCTGAAGCCACACCCACTGGGAGTTAACAGTACACACTCAAAAGAGCTGTACTGGAGGTAATGAGTTAATGTATTAAGGGGACCCACCCTCAACATACACACATCACAGCAGATGGATGCTGTGGTGAATGAACCGAGAATTATGCAGAGTGCTATGAAATCTACACAATTTGATTATGGCATTCCAAATTTATATACCCTTTTTTAACTAAGTTGAATATTATAAGATATTATTTTGTAATAACTGACTCTTTACTTCAGTATTTTGCAAATAAATTATAGAGAATACAAACACAATATTTTAGCCTAAGGAAAATGATATGGCTATGAAATCCATCCTTCATCTCTCTGAATGAAACTTTATAATAAAATTATTTTCATGTTTAACATGTAGCCTAATGAGATGATGTATAGTTTCTCTTTTTCCCCAGTTGAATCACCAGTATTTACATCACAGAAAACTCTGAGCATTTCATGTTCAAGGCACATGCAACTTATGTTTACCAACTACAGATTTAGTGGTGAATTTATATTTCCTCTCATCACAAATGAAGGTGGCACATTCAGTTATGATTATGCACACAGGATGGGGTACATTATGAAATATGAAAGTTTACTTAGTGACAACTATTATGTTTATTTATTTAACATTTGTTGACTGGGAAAGTCCGACTACGACAGAGCCTATATTCAGTGGAGGCTCGGGGAGAGACGTTCCAGACGCATGTCTTTGGAATATTTACTTAGTACGTTTCTGGAAATGATGGTGTTATATATTAGAGGTGTCTTTGCCAACAGCCAATGTCCACCTTCCTGGGGACATACCCATGCTGATAGAGCCTCCTGTCACTGTGCCCTGTGAGTCAGGTCAGTTAGTCTTTTCTAAATAATTGGTAGGCTTGATGTCAGGAATTTGCCACAAGACGCAATAAGATTTTGTGGTCTGAACTGATGAGCATGTCTCTGCCATGCTGTCTGCTTTGGCCCATTTTTTCAGAGAGGTTCATCAGATGTAGAATATGTACTGAGATCCATGACAGGCAACACATATTTACTCCTGTGATTGCTTCAGCCAGTGGTGAGTGAGCAAGTCTATGGTCCTATTCCTCTCCCTTCTAGAAACAAGAATGGATGCTTGATCCACCTTTCCCTGGTTGGCTGTCACACCTGAGGTTTCTCCCAAATCTGGATGACCATGTCACAGACTGTGGTCAGCAGCATGGTAGTAAGATTTCCTGATTCAATTTTTAATGGGCTGGCTGGGATAACTTATATGCTGAATTTGATTACACACTGCTTTAGTTCAGAAATGCTGAACATATTAAAATATCTAAGGGTTTACCTTGATAAGTTCATTCAGCTTGGTTTTCACTTAACTAATTGCATAAAAATGTCATATTATATGCTTGGTGTTTTTGTCCATAACTCCGACAACTAGACTTAAATCATAATTGTTAGGAATGTTGGAAACATGCTAGGACTGCAAAGTAAATAAAAAATTACATTAGTAGTATAGTTGATGCTCACTAATTGGCTGAAAACTTTACATTTGTAATATAACTGATACTCACTAATTGACTTAACACTTTTGTAATTGATACTAATTGACTTTAAACTTTACATTAGTAATATAATTGATACTCACTAATTGACTTAAAACTTTACATTAGTAATATAATTGATACTCACTAAATGACTTAAAACTTTCAGTCTCTTAAGGAACAGAACAAGTTAGGTGACACTATTTAATTAGTTTAGTTTCTTGCATAAAATCATGCAATATTGGAAGAAATGTAACTGTAATATTCACACTATTTGCTATTTATCTAGTCGTTTATTTAGAATTTAGAAGTATATAAAACAAGGCATTTGGGGTTAAAGATTAAAGCAATGCAAACTACAAGGTACATTTTATATTACTGATGTAAGAGGGATCAAAGCCCTCTTAATCACCTCAAGAGTTAGGCAAGTGTTGGAGAGTAGCTGCCTTTATAAATGGTATTATAGAAGCTGCAAATCTCGCCCCTATCTTGACCCATGTTAATGCTTGTTCCTAGGTCGAATTCAGGATGTAATTCGATAATATCAGAATTCAGCATTGTGACTTTTCGCGGATGTGGGTCAATGATATGATCATTCAGCTGAGTCCACTTCAGCATTATGATAGTAAAGCATTATATATAAAGATATATATACACACACATATATATATATATATATATATATATATATACACATATATACACATATATATATATATATATATATATATATACACACATATATACATGTGTATGTGTATGTCTCTCACTCTCTATATATAAATGTGTGTATATATATATATATATATAAATGTGTGTTTGTATGTATATATATATATATATATATATATATATATATATATATATATATATATATATATATATATGTGTGTGTGTGTGTGTGTATGTATATATATATATATCTATATATATACACACACACACATATATAGGTGTACTTTCCTACAATGAAAATTCACTTTTTCGAAATGGGAAAGTGCACTTTAACGAAAGTGCACTTTCGCTTAAGCTCACTAGACCGAACCTACCACACCACAATGGAGGACATTGAAAAATGGGCTATGTCCTCCACTGTGGTGCAATAGTCACCGACCTTAGGGTTAGGGCACGGGTCAAGGTAAGTGATAGGCCTACTAACTATCCCCTTACCCTAACCCGTGCCGTAACCCTAAGGTCCGTGACTGTCGCACCACAGTGGAGGACATGGCCCGATTTGGAATGTCTTCCACTGTCGTGCGATAGTCACGGACCTTAGGGTTAGGGCACTGGTCAAGGTAAGGGGATAGCCCTACTAACTATCCCCTTACCTTAAAACCGTGCCCTAACCCTAAGGTCCATGACGGCTAGCCCATTCGGTCTAGCGGGTTCGCAAAAGTGCACTTTCGTGAAAGTGCACTTTGGCGTTAGTGTGGGTGTATTTTTGAAGTTCGAAGTAGTGAACATTCGTTCTTCAAAAGTACACCCTTATATATATATATATATATATATATATATATATATATATATATATATATATATATAGGTTCCCTATTAGATGAATGAATGCTTAAAATGTCAAGTACGATATGCTCAACAGCTTTTAAGCAAAAGTTCATCTAAGCAAAACCTCAGAATGTCGAAAGAAGGAGTTTCGAAAAGTTATAGCTGGCCAGCTGTCAGGAAGCCAACAGCTGATGTCAGAACATTCACCCTCTCTATCCATTCTTACAGTCCTCCACTGTGGTGCCATCTCGATGTTCACCCTGTATAATGTTATGACAGTCCTCCACTGTGGTCTCAGAGTTGGTATATTTAAGTAGGGGGGTGTAGGGGGCGAAACCTCACACTTTATTTTGTTTGCCGATTTTTTTTTTTTTTTTTGGGAGGTTGTAATGGTGTACAGTACATTTTAACCATCAGCTGTTGGCTTCCTGATGGCTGGCCAACTATAACTTTTCGAACCTCCTTGTTTCGACATTCAGAGGTTTTGCTTAGTGGACATTCACTTAAAAGCTGTCGAGCATGTCGTACTCAACATTTTAAGCATTCCTTCACATAATATAGACCCTATATATATATATATATATATATATATATATATATATCTATATATATATATGTTATATATGTGTGTGTGTGTGTGTGTGTGATATATATATATATATATATATATATATATATATATATATATATATATATATATATGTATTTGACAGTGGTATACTTGTATAATCAAAAATGATTGCTCAAAAAAAAAACCTGAAATAAAAAAAAAAAGTATTTTGCAGTGGGCCAATCCACAGTGCTACTTATCCTGCCCAGTTTATGTCCTGTTGTCTCTGCCATAGCCACCTGACGTTTTTCATCTTTTACACTTAGCCCACATCCCTGCTGGGTGTAAGATTGATAAAAATGCTCACATATGCCATAGTATATTCATCAGCACCATTTTACCTGGCTCAACAACCTTTGGAGCTTGGAAGAACATTCTTTAAATTACATTAAAAACAGATATCTCCAATTAGCATGTCAACAGTTTATAACTCCCTACACATGGATGACAGGCATTATGAGATGATGTCAAGCCTCTCTGTTTCTGTCCTGCAATCAGTCAGTCTATAGCACTGGAGGGAATCTGGTATCATGAATATTCAGACACCTTGTCAGTCAATGTTGCAGTGGGTAGAGGTAATTTAAACTGTGAACAAAGGTTGTAGCAAAAAGCCCAAGAGTGGAATACCTTGAATAGAAAAGCAGCAACAGAAACAGATTTATTAGATTTATTAGTGTGTGATGATATTGCCACGTAGATTAGGTCTTCAGAAAGACTTAAACACCTACCCATGCAGTACATGTTCACCTGGTCACTTTATTAACTCTGGTCCCAATGTTAGTTTAACTAATTTAGACAGGAGCCTGTGATTAGGTCAATATTGTACTTGTGGGATCATTTATTTGACCACATAAGACAAGCTGCAAGGCATTTTATCATCATTATCAGCCCCCCCTTTTTTCTACATGGGGTCGGGGTATTGTGCCACACACCTGCCTTCTTCAACACTCATGCCTGACTGCCGTGGATCTTCTTTCCCACAATCAATCCACCTCTTTGCTGGATGTCCTCGCTTTCTCTTACCTTTTTCCTGTCTGTCCTAAATCTTCCTCACCAGATTGTCTTCTGCTTTTCTACACATGTGTCCAAATCACCGTAATCTGTTCTCTTTGATCTTTTCTACAATTGGAGCTTCTTTGGCTTCTGCTCTTATGTATTTATTTCTTCATCTCTCCCACAGTGTGCATTCTACCACATTTCTCAGGCATTTCATTTCCATCTCCTCTAGCTTCTTCAACTGTTCTGCCTTTATTGCCCAGGTTTCTGTACCATACAGTAGTACTGGTTGCACCACTGTCTTGTACACCTTACTTTTCAGCTTCTTTGGCATTCTTCTGTCATAGACTACAGCTGATACTCTATGCCAGTTGGCTGCAGCCCCTCTGATTCTAGCTTTGACCTCTTCATTCAGACTACCCTTCTCCTCAACTACCCCTCCCAGATACTTGAAGTTGTTTACCTGTTCCACTTTATTTCCTTTTAACTCAATTCTCAGCTTCGTCTGATTTCCCCAATTTGCTGCCATTACCACCATCTTATCTGTGCTTTGTTTCATCCCATGTGCCTTCAGATTTGCATTCCATTCTCCTATCCTTTGCTGAAGTTCTAGCTCAATGTCTGCCTGTACTGCCACATCATCTGCATACTTATGCTAATGTAGTCTATCACCAGTATGAACAACAGTGGGCTCACAGCTGAACCCTGATGTACACCCACTTCCACTGGGAACCCCTCTGCGAGGCCGAACACTGTTCGTACTTGAGTCATTGCATCCTCGTACTTAGCCTGCACTAATTCTATCAGTGTTTCTGGGACTTCAAACCACCACAGTACTGTCCAGATCAGCTTTCTTGGGACATTGTGATATGCGTTCTCCAAGTCTAGGAATGCCCAGTTGGATTCTCTCCTCATCTCTAGCTTCTTCTCAAGTATCTGTCTCAATGCAAACATCAGGTCAATTGTGCTGCATCCTTATTTGAATTCAAACTGCTCATCTCCCACCTTACATTCTACTACTCTGCGTATCCGTTTATCAATCACCCTCTCCCGAACTTTCATGAAATATGATAGGAGTTTGATGCCTCTGTACTGCCCACAGTTGTGGATGTCCCCTTTGTTCTTGTACGCTGGCACGAATATGCTTATTCTCCAGTCATTTGGGATATGCCTTTCTCTCCACACTGTTATTAGTACCCTCAGGAGCCATTTCTCCCCTATCTCACCCAGCATCTTTATCATATCTGCTGTGACCTCATCTGTGCCTGCTGCTTCCCCTGACTTCATCTTCCTTAGTGCTGTTCTTACTTCTTCTAGAGTGGGCTTCTTCTCTCATCGTAGGTTGTTTCTGGGGCAGTACAGCTTTTGTGGGGTTTTCTTCATTCAGAAGCTGCTGGAAATACTCCTTCCATCTGCGTTTGATGTCCTCTGGACTGGTGAGCAAGTTGTTGCTGGCATCCCTTATGAAGGGTGTCTGACTATCTTCTTTATCTTTCTGTCTTTGCCTTGCAACCTGATATAGTTTCTTTGTGCCCCTTACTGAGTCACTTTCTAGATGTTGGTACAGTGCCTCCAATGCCCTATTCTTTGCTATTGCAACTTCTTTCTTAGCATCTTTGTTAGCCAACCAGTAGTCCTTCCTAGCCTGGTCAGTCTTTTCGATCTCCCACTTCTTCCTACACTCCTTCCTTTTGATGACTTCCTGGACTTCTGCATTCCACCACCAGCTTTCCTTATGTACCTTATTTCCATACCTGGCTCAGCCACATATCTTTTCTTCCTTCTGTAAAGTATTTTACAAAGGTAGAACATCTGACAGACTATCACATAGGATTTACAAACATTGTTATGCTATCAAGAAAAGAACAGATGAGCAATGCCTTGTATAAATTACTCATTGCTATGCCCAAATTGAGAAAATTATTTATTTTGTTACTCTCCATGTATTGTTAGATGAGAAAGGAGGTGGTGTTGAACCAGTGGTAGGTAGAAAGATAGCATGGCAACTTGGTAAAATGCCACACTTCAACTGCATTTGAATGATTTAATTAATGTAAGATGTGCGTTTAAATTAAGTTCCCTCAAATAAGTTCTTTTAAAACCATTTTTTATGAAAAATTCGTAATCGTATAATACATATTTATTCTTATTTATTCATGTATCATCCACTGCTGCATTACAGTTTTAATAATTTTTAAGCAAACTGTTTCCTTTTTAATTATTCCTTTTAACAAAATTATTATTCTTTTTCTACTGAATTATTTAAACAACTGGTTAGATATGCAGTTTGTTCTGAAGTCTCATAAACTTGGGATGAAAATGCTCAATAAGCTTGTCAGTTTTTGTTTCTGTGATGGGCTGTCTTGGAGCTGACTTGTGAAATTTTCAGACCATGCAGGCAGTTGAGCATAGCTGTAATTTTCCTGCAAATACATAATGGAGAATAAGATGGTCAGAGCAAAAAGACATGTTAGATTTTCAACCCAGACTACTTCTCATTGGTCAAATATATGTATCAGTTAAGTAACTTGGTAGTTTCTACAGCTTCCAGAGTTAAAAAGAATATCTGATGTTAAGTTGTCAATCTCGCCTTCATTCTTGCTGGATGGGTTCGGAGCCGATCCTCGGCTCCGACTCGGCACTAGCTTTAGCTCGAGAACTCCTTTTACCAGCTCGAGGCAACCCTATATCCCATGATGCAAGGCGGAACTACCTCAGATCTCGTTTGCCGCTTAGCGAAAGAGGTCTCCTTTGCCAGCTGAGGTAAGTTTTTCTTGTTAAAGAAGAAAAAGTTTAGTTAGGGGTTTAATTTCCCTTCAGTGTTAGGTTAGCCTGTATTTAGTACAGCCCACCCTATTCCCTTCCTTTTTAAACTTTCAAAATAGTTTTTTTCAGTTAATCTTTAGTCAGGCCTAGTTCCCCAAGTTATTCCCTTCCTGTGTGTCTGTGTAGGGATTAAGTTGTGTGTTTGTGGGGACTGTTTGTGTATATCCTTTTAGGATGTCTAGGGAAGGCAAGGTCTCAGGTTTCAAGAAGTGTGACCAGTGCTGTCAGAAAATGTCCCTGACAGACGGTCACACTTCTTGTGTGTATTGCCTGGGGCCTTTGCACCTGCAGGACTCCTGTGCGTTGTGTCATGCTTTTAGCCAGAGAGTCCTGCAGGAAAGGAGGAACAAGTTGATCCTCCGAGGTTTGTTAAAACCTGAAGGTTCTCCTCCTAAGCAAGGGGCAGGAAAACCTCTTAAGTCACCGAAGGCTCAGGCTACAGTGTCCAAGCCTCCTCCGGTGGCTCCGGCTCTGTCGGGCCGATATCGGCTCCGCTGGAGCCGATACTTCTTCTGCTAAGGTGGTGGGTCGGGTGCGGGCCGGCCCCGATACCCGGACTACTGTTCCCTTGTGGGCCCGGCTGGACCCGACACTTTATCCAGCATCGGAGCCGAGAGATCCTCGGCTCCATCTGGGGTTCAAGGGACTTCGGGTCCGATGGCTCCCGCCCGCAAGAGGTCCCGCGCCCCCTCGCTACTAAATATCCACTGCCCGGGTCTCCTCTTTTGTCGGAGCGGAGCCATCGGAGCCGATCTTCGAGATCTTCCAGGCTGTCTGACCACGATTTGGAGAGGGTGGTAAGCAGGCTGTTGAAGTCTCAGGCACTGGCCCAAATGCTCCATAGCCCGTCTCAACAGACTTCGGCTATAGCCCCAATTCTTGAGATTCCTCCTCCGACTCCACACCAGAGTTCAGAGCCGGAGCTTCTTGGGACAGAGACTGTTTCAATGCCGGAGCCGATACATCCTTCGGCTCCGTCATCCTCGGCTCCGATCTCCTCCTTGAGACTTTCCTTGGAGGGATCCGGTCGTCGGGTTTCCACTGTCGGCTCCGAGGGGGCTAGTGGCATCGGACCCTTGTCCGACCCCGCTCTCCCTCTCGGAGCTTCGGCTTTGGTAAGCTCGGCGCCGACATCGGCCTCGGAGCCTTCTCTCTCCTTGGAGCCGACCATTCCTGTTTCTTCGGAGCGGGTGTGTTCAGGTCTCCCGGGGAGAGGAGCCTTTGAGGTGATGAGGAGTGTCCTGGCCTCTGAGCCTAGTCAACGGTCTATCCCTCTAGCTCCTCCCTCATCAGTGCCTGCAGATGCCTCTTGCCAGCCTCTTGCTCTCAGGCCCAGGGATCCATCGCCCCAGGTTTCCCCACTGGGAATTTCCTCCTCTTCCGAGGTTTCTCCTGATCCTGCAGGGGAACCCCCTCGGAAGAGGACTTGTAAGAGGAAACACACAGACTCCCCTGAGTCTACTACATCTGATACCGACTTAGATGAGTCGGAGGGTTCCCCTCGGTCCCCCTCTGAGGATGTCTCATTTTCAGACATCCTTGAGCTCCTCAAACAGAGGGGGAATTGGCCTTCCATTGACCCTTCCGAGGATGAGTCGTTATACCTGGAGGCTTTTGGATCCCGACCCTCCACCTCCTGGGTGTCTCCGCCTTTCGACCCACTCATGCAAGTAGTGGCTCGGAAGGCGTGGGCGGCTCCAGATTCTGTGGAACCTGTCCCCAGGAGACCATCCAAGTTCATCACGGCCCCTTCGGACAAACAGTTCCTGTCCAAAGGTGTCTCTGTGGATGCTATGGTGGTGGCGGCGGCCACTAAGAAGGAACTGGCGGATCCTTCAGTACCTGTCCATCCTCCTAATAAGGATTCTAGGACCATGGACAGGTATGGAAAGCGGATGTTTTCTTCAGCGACCTTTGCAATGTGTTCACTGAATTACCTTTGTCACTTCACCAGGCTTCAACGAGATATTCTCAAGGAACTGGGAGAAGTAGTCCAGGATCCTTCAGCTGCTGGGGCTCAAGAAAAGATTGCCTCTCAGCTAGCTATCCTGAATTCGATATCTAACTCCTCCATGCGGCTCATATCTTATGCAGCCGATGGAACGAGCAGGGCCGCAGGCACAGGTGTTGCTCTTAGACGCCAAGCCTGGATGCGGCTGTGTAATTTTGCGGACCCCTTTAAGGCGTCCTTCACCAACACCCCTTTGACGGTTCGGCTTTGTTCGGACCTCAGGTGAAGGATACTTTGACCAGATGTGAACAGGACGGTAAAACTCTTTCTGCCGTTGGAGTCCAGTTTTCCACTCCTTCTAGACCATATCCCAAGGGTCAGAAGGGGGGGAAGATGTGGTTCCGTAAAGCCCAAGGAGCTACACCGGACACACGTGGTCAGTTTACCCCCAGAGGCAGAGGGGGTAACAATAATAGACGCCGCCCTAGAGGCAGGGGGGGTCCTCAGAACCAGGGCAACAGGGAGCCTCTTCCTGAGAAGCCCTTTCAGCATCCCTGAGGTGTTGCCCGACTGTCCACCCTTGGAGGCAGTCGGGGGAAGAATTTCGCTGTACCCAGTAGCCTGGCAATCCCTATCACAAGACAAGTGGGTACAGTCGATTATATCCGAGGGTTACAAAATCCCCTTCGAAAGGTTTCCCGTACCTCTACAATCCCTTCCAGACATCTCACCCGGTCAAAGGGATTTGGCAAAACAGGAAGTTTCAAAACTCCTGGCAAAAAGAGCCATCCAAACAGTGCCGGCAGACCAAGTAGGATCCGCTTCTACTCAAGATTCTTTTGGTCCCCAAAAGGACGGGAGATTGGAGACCAATACTAGACCTAAGCAGACTAAACAAGTCTGTCAGAAAGGCAAGATTCCGGATGGTCACGCTGTAATCCATTCTGCCCTTTCTGGGCAAGGACAACTGGATGTGCTCGATAGACCTTCAGGATGCACTATCATATAAAGATTCACAGACGCCCAGAAGGTTTCTCCGCTTTCGGCTGGGAGCCAGTCATTACCAATTCAGAGCACTGCCCTTTGGCCTCACTTCAGCCCCCAGAGTGTTCACCAAATGCATGGCAGTGGTCACAGCTCACCTGAGACGTCGAGGATTCCAAGTGTTTCCTTATTTGGACGACTGGCTCCTCTCCGCCACCTCCAAGGATCAGCTTCTTCGGTCCAGAGACTACACCTTACAGCTTTGCAAGAGTCTAGGAATTTCCGTGAATTTCGAAAAATCCTCTCTGCTGCCTTGCCAATCTATCACCTTTATAGGCGCAGAGTTAGATACCGTCAGAATGTTAGCCAGGCTAACAAATCAAAGAATTCTGGACATCCAAAAATTTGTTCAGCTTCTGTTACTAAGCAACAGGGTCAAAGCCAGGTTTGTCTTGAAAGTTCTAGGCCTAATGGCTGCAGCCATTGTTCTTCTTCCACTGGCTCGCTTTCACATGCGTCTCCTGCAGTGGATGTTATTCACGCAGTGGTCGTACCACGATCTGCCCATGAGACACGAGATCTTAGTGACACAGTCTTGCAGGGCTCATCTACGATGGTGGATATCTTCCCTCTTCTTCATCAGGGCCGACCCTTTGTTCCCTCCTCCAGTTCCCACAGTCACCACGGATGCCTTTTTGATGGGGTGGGGGGGGGCATTATCAGGGCAGGATGGTCCACGGGACGTGGCAACCCATAGAATACCACCTGCACATAAATGTCCTAGAGATGAGAGCAGTGCTTTTAATGTTGCAAGCCCTCGACGACTTTCTTCCCACAGGGACTATTGCAGTACAGACGGACAACATGTCCGTGGTCTGGTACATCAACAAACAGGGCGGAACCAGGTCCTATCCCTTATGTCGAGAAGCTCTCAGACTTTGGCAATGGGCGATCTCTTCTCAGCGGTTTCTGATAGCAACGCACATCCCCGGCAGGTCCAACCTATTGGCGGACAGGCTAAGCAGATCTATTCTGATGCCTCACGAATGGTCTCTCAATCAGTCTGTAGTGGATCAGATTTTTCTGAAGTGGGGCACCCCTTGTTGCGATCTTTTCGCTACCCCTTAAAACAGCAAGTGCCCAGATTACTTCACACTTTTTCCTCTTCCAGGCCAACCCTTGAGAGACTCTCTAACCCAGGATTGGCCTCGTGGACTTCTTTATGCTTTTCCTCCCTTTCCATTGATTCCACAAGTCATTCAGAAAGCCACCGTTTTGAGAGCCAAATTGATCCTCATTGCTCCATATTGGCCTCGACAAATTTGGTTTCCGTCTCTACATCATCACCTTCTGGTGCAGCCCTGGCATCTGGACCCAGTTCCGGATCTTTTGATCCACCAGTCGGGTCAGCAGCACCGGGCCATTCATTCTCTCAACCTCACTGCTTGGTTGCTCCACTTCCTTCCCTAGCCAGGCTACCAATGATTTCTGACTCAGTCAGGGACATTTTAGTGTCTTCTTTAAAGTCGTCCACTAGAACTGTTTATGCTAGCAAGTGGCGACGTTTTTCTATTTGGGCAAACGCCAGAAATATTGATCCTTTCACCGCTCCTATACATTCTGTTTTGGATTTCCTGGCGGAGGTTTTTCATTCGGGATCGTCATCATCTACAGTCAAAGTACAACTGGCTGCTATTTCCAAATTTCATGTTGGCTTGCAGGACAATAACATCATGTCTCATAGGTTATGCAAAGCCTTTTGAGAGGAGTTTTTCTCCTAAAACCGCCTGTGAAACATCCTCCTCCGCAATGGGATCTGAACTTAATGTTGGCATCCCTTATTCTACCTCCTTCGAACCGCCTGCTACGTGTTCGTTAAAGTTGTTGACATGGAAAACTATATTTTTGCTGGCTGTTACTTCTGCAAGAAGAGTTTCTGAGATTCAGGCCCTCTGTATTCGTTCACCTTATCTGGTGTTTCATAAGTATAGGGTTTCGCCAGAACTAACCCTTCCTTTCTTCCCAAGGTTGTATCTCAAGCCAATATTAACCAATCTATTGATCTACCAGTTTTCTTTCCTAACTATGCTGACAGAGCTGAACAGAAGCTGCATTTTTTGGATGTTCATCGTCAGCTCAGGTACTACTTGCATAGGACTAAACAAATTAGAAAATCAGACCAATTGTTTGTCTCCTATGCAGAAAACAGGATGGGTCTTCCAGTATCTAAAGTGACCTTATCTAGATGGTTGACTTCCACCATTTCCTATGTGTACTCTCTCAGGGCAAACAACTATCTTCTAAGCCAAAAGCACATTCGACCAGGAGTCTATCCACTTCTGTAGCCTTTCAGGATAGACTTCCCATTGACACTATTTGTGCAGCAGCTACTTGGGCCACGCCTCATACCTTTGTGTCTCATTACAAGTTGGATTTGGCCTCCAGAGATAGGGCCAGTTTTGGTTCCACTGTTCTCAAGAGTCTGTTCCATTGAGCCACCCGGGATACAGGTGCTAGGACGCGGTCCCATCCAGCAAGAATGAAGGCGAGATTGACAACTTAACATTTAGAAGTTATGTACCTACCATAACGCTCCATGTTAGTTGTCTTCTCTCGCTTCTTTCTTGCGCCCTCCCTCCTTCCCCCTGGCCTGGACAGATATTGGAGAGTTCCTATTAGATTGCTTCCTCTGGAGCATTGTTATGAGGACTTCTTTTAGGAACCATGGTTCCTAATTATATTAGGATAACTCTTTAGCAGGGTTAGTTAGCTGCCAAACGAGATCTGAGGTAGTTCCGCCTTGCATCATGGGATATAGGGTTGCCTCGAGCTGGTAAAAGGAGTTCTCGAGCTAAAGCTAGTGCCGAGTCGGAGCCGAGGATCGGCTCCGAACCCATCCAGCAAGAAAGAAGGCGAGAGAAGACAACTAACATGGAACGTTATGGTAGGTACATAACTTCTAAATTAGGCGAAAAGTGTGCAACATATAGAAAATCTGGATTCTCATCCAAGATGGTTAAATATCATGCCTGGTACCCAACGTTAAACAATTTCTACACTTTTCTGTGTATCAAATGGATCCCTTCAGTCGAAGGTAATGTAAGAAACAGAGTTGCATTAGTACTTTAGCCACAATATTTTGTTAAAATGGTACAGATATTGTGATATAGTACAAACTAGAGTATTATTTACACTGTTAATTGCTTTGTGCAAATTTTATATTTAAGACCAGCTAAGGAAAGCTGCACTAGAGTAAGTAATAAGCGCAATATGTTCGCAATGTTAGTTGTTTTAGAATAAGGCATTTGCTTCTCACTTGAATAATGTAGTTATGGCATTCTTATCTTATTTTTATTGAACTAGTTATAAAAACAATCTTCTAAAACTATAGATTTGATAATACTGAATATGATACCCTTTATATGACCAATATAATTTTTCATTAGAGTCTAATCAACCTTTTCACCTATAAAGCATTTAATCATGAGCTAATATGCTATCTTAATGCTTTCCTTATACACACTATAATACCACAACATAATATATGCCATATCTGACCAAAAGGAGATTTATAGTTATATGCAAGTGCAGATCAACTACACTTCTACTTTTCTAACACCATGCTCAAAGAGGTATAAAAAATATTCCACCATGAACTAAACTGATACCATTCATTTACCTTTGTAAATGTGTTAACAAGTTTGTATTAAGATATATTAACCTCTATGTAAATTTCTGTGATGAAAAAAAATTCCAAAGACAAAACATTACTTCATACACCAAAATCACTTGTAATCAGTCAGCTATATTACTCTTTAATGTGTGTATTTATCAAGTGGGTATACCTAACAGTCAATTAAATCAGTTTCCCCAAAGGGTAGCAACTGAGTTTGTAGAATATTTCTGGATGCTTTCCTGTCATACCCAGTAGGGTTGAATTTTATGGCATTCCCAAACCATATGGAAATGTGTCACCAACACCCCCTCGGTGCCTCCAGCAAGTATGTCTCACTTTGTCTCCTATTTTTACATTTCAGAAGAGGAATCTTCCATTTTGGACCAACCTAAGCATAAGGTAGTGCTGGAATTGCAGTCAGCTCACACCACGAGCACAGAGATTCTTCTAATTTTTTTAAGAATCTCTTTATGCAGCCTTGACACTGTGACCTTTAATGTAAAAAATATATTTTGCCAAACATATGCACTTTGCCATTTATAAGGTTTCTGTTAAGTATGTGCTATTTAATAATTATTTACTGTTACACTCTAACCCTCAAATTATTTGAAAATAACAGACCATCTTCCAAATATGCCTCTCCATTCTGGTCTGTATAAGGTTCACATTCATCCCAGGAGGCTTAATAAATAACACAAAATGCAGTATATGTAGTCTAAATTTCATGAGTTCTGTACTACAAACAATTGTCTGAAATGTCTATGTACCACCTGACATGATAATTGTGTTAGCAAGTTCATTTGCATTTAAAGGTAAATACTTGCATATCCACCCCCCCCCCATTTTTTTAAACTAAACTGTATATTTGTAAGGAGCATGTATTACATTAAACTAATCAGTGTAAGTTAATGAGAACACAGTATTAGGCATGCCGTGAGGTATTTCTATCAAATATGAAACTTCTGCACACATTGAAAAATATCTGTTTAATAATTCAACTTTTATGTCCTTATAACTATATTATCTCTAGAACAGTCTGAAAGGCTGTCTTGTTTCTTCAACAGGATAGCATGTCAGGAGATCTTAACAGGGCTATTTATATCTGATATCTGATCATTTTGTATATAAACATTTCTGAATGTTCTTGGTGAGTTTTTATGACCTATGTCCACTCAAAACGTCTTTACCACAGATGTATTTATGGTAATTCTGACATCCATGCACTCTTGCTAGTGGTTTCCATTCTAAGTGTATCTATTTTGTTTCTCTGTAAATGCTTTTGACCTATAAGCAACACATCTATTTTCTTAGAGTACTGCAGCCCCTATACCATTCTGAGTGGCATCTTCTTCAAACACAGCTGGCGTATTCAAGGGACCATCTTTGATGAGTTTCCTGATTATTTCATAACTCTTTTCTTGTTCATATCTCAGGCTATACATTGCTCTGATTGCTTTCTTATGGCATAGTTATCTCAGGCAATGAGTACAAACTGTGTAGACACTGCATTATTTCATTTGCACTGCATCCCAGATTTTTCTGTCTCTAGTTTAAAACCTCACATACTTTGTAACTTTAATATTTACTTTTGTTTGTCTAAAAATTATACTTTCATGATCTATTTCATAGATGTAACAGTCTCTTGTCATGTTATTCTCATGTCTGGCTCTATACTATCTTCTTCTATCAGCTGCTCCTGTTAGGGGTCGCCACAGCAGATCATCTGTTTCCACTTCTTCCTGTCCTCTGCATCTTGCTCTGTCACACTAACCACCTTGCATGTCCTCTCTCACCACATCCATAAACCTTGTCTTAGGCCTTCCTCTTTTCCTCTTACTTGACAGCTTCATCCTTAGCATCTTTTTCCCAATATACTCTGCATCCCTCCTCAGTACATGTCCAAAGCAACGTAATCTTGCCTTTCTTGCTTTGTCTCCAAACCTTCCAACCTGGGCTGACCCTCTAATATACTTATTCCTAATCCTGTCCACCCTCGTCACACCCAGTGCAAATCTTAACATCTTTAACTCTGCCACGTCCAGCTCTGACTCCTGCCTTTTTGTCAATGCCACTGTTTCCAACCCATATAACATAGCTGGTCTCACTACCCTCTTGTAGACCTTCCCTTTCACTCTTACTGGTATAACAGAGCATAAACTGTACTTATAGTGCCTTCCAATATTTCAATTACATGGAAAACATCTCTTCTGAGCATGTTTACTTTTGATGAAATAGTAAATGGAACTATAGGGAACATATACTGTCCTAGAGTCATATAATATGGAGATTCGCTCATCTATTCTTATCTGCCAGAAACACTTAGCGTTTGGAATTTGTGACACCATGTCTTCAACTGTAAACAGTAGGTAATGTATTCTCTTATGTTCAGACTTTGTGGATCCATGTAAATGCAATACTCCATCTTTTCAATTGTGACCGTGTTGTTCACCCATTCGTTTGGCTCTGTTTTCGTATTAGTGGCATCTAGATATTCTGTACACATCAGCTTAAATTCTACATTATTTTTAAGTCTACTACTTCCTGGAACATATATTGCTGGTACTGCATCAGGTATTATTTGTATGTGATATTCTCCTGGCTGACTTCCTACACTTGTGAATGAGTCAGTATAGTCATACCTGATGTCATCATTATGGCTTTGAACAATATCTGAGGTGTAGTTGTGACATTGCAGTTGATTTTGAACACATGCAGTTTTTGCTTTTATACTATGCATTTGCTTGCCCATTCTAGATTCTCACAAACCACACAATCCAAGATATTAGGCAAATTCACTGCAAGCGTAACATTTTCTGATCTAATGCTGCCATCCAGTGGCTACTCAAAGCTTTCTGTTTTGTCATCCACCCAGCTGCAGCTACTTAGAAGTATTTTCTGACAAGGTGATATAGTCTACACACGTATCAAGTTTGATTTTCACATTCTTTCAATTAATTCTTAGTATTTATTTTCAGCAGTCTAAACTTTACCCATGATTCACTGTCTCTGATACATTTTTGGATAGTATCAAGTCTTAACTTCAAATGTATGAACAAACAGTTCATTTTTATATTCCTATTCAACAGCATGCAACTTCTTTTGAACACACTTTTGCACATTTGAAAGAAATGACCTTTCTTAGTGCAGATTTGATAGGATTGATTGACAGCTGGGCAGTACCTGCATTTATGCTCAAATCCACACCTAATAAAACCCTAAATAAAATGATTTAATATTTTCTGTGCTCCCTGTCTTGTATTCTCACATGGCTATCTCATACTGATTGCTTTACAACATATCCAGCCTTTATTTCTTATTTTACTCACCTTATTTTCCTCGTGCACATTTTCTCAGTAGTAATTTCCTTTGTTATGAAGACATCTAATGCTCTTGATACTGTCAAGCCTGTTCTATATTAAAAACCTGTCTCTTGTTTTATCATTCTTTCTGCCACATTATAGTCTGTCTCTTACACACTCACATAATTCTGTCTTTTGGTTCTATACTTCAGAATGACGTACACTTTTTGTCCCCATAGGACCTTGTGTTCATATAAATAAATGAATAATGAATGTCAAGTTCTTTGAAGATTAGCAGTACTTAGTGAGTTTTTTTTAAGTACTGCTATTGTGTCTTTTTCTTCATCAAAGAAAGTAAAAGTAGTAAATACCTTGATGGCTTCCTTCCCAGCAGCATGCTGGAATGCTGCATGATGAACCTTTTCAGACTTTTCAGCTAATCTACTTGCAGTGAGGAATACATTAAATTTGTGGATCCAGAATGTCTAGTTTCCTTCTTGCAGCAGAATTATTCTAGGCAGGTGCAGATGAGTCATAGTTCCATTGTAAATTATCATTCTGTAGCTTCAGGCATATTGACTTCTTAT
Source organism: Protopterus annectens (assembly GCF_019279795.1). Lineage (NCBI taxonomy): Eukaryota > Metazoa > Chordata > Ceratodontiformes > Protopteridae > Protopterus > Protopterus annectens. The sequence continues at coordinate 451,885,846 of NC_056743.1, forward strand.
AGTAAATATCCTCCTTTACTTCTGCACATACATTTCTTCAGTTTTTGACTTATATTTCATCACTCTGTCACTATGTAATGTCTGGAGGTTTAATATAGCAATAACGCACGCCTGGGTGTGGGTAATGCTGGATTTACTCATGGTTGGTGTGGTTTGGTCATGAGGGCGAAGCCCGAGTGGCCAAATAAAGCCAACCGTGGGTAAATCCAGCATTACCCACACCCAGGCGTGTTATTATTATAATGACATTATTTAAGAAAAAAAATAATTACTTTTCTTAAATAATGGCATTGTATAATGTCTCCTTGCTGCCCTTCCACAGCTGTCTGGTATTCTGCTGCAGTTCTGATGTAGTGCGCATGCGTATGCCTACGCAGTACATCAGAACTGTGGGCAAAAGCAACGGAGAAAGCAAGATCTCTGTTGCTTTTTACAAACTGTTTTGCTATGTTAAATGGGTTTAACATAGCAAGACAGCTTTAAAAAAAGCAATGGAGAATCTCCGTTGCTTTTTTAAAAGCTGTCTCCCTATGCTAAACTGGTTTAACATAGCGAGACAGTGTTGCTGTAAGAGTTATAGTAATGGAAAAAGTCTGGGCGACCGGACCTTTTTCCATTACTGTAACTCAGATTTACAACGTGCACGCTGACCAATCAGCGTGCACGTTTTTGAATATTAATGGGGGGGGGGTTGTTGTATAATAAGTAACACACATACGTACACACACACACACACACACACACACACACACACACACACACACACACACACACACACACACACACACACACACAGAATAAACTCTACAAGATCTGTATTGCAAACTGAATTCTCTGGAGCTTCTGTGTACTGCATAATATAGTAGTCATGCTAACAAGTTTATTAGTATTTAAAGGTACATATCCTCATAGCTGACAGCTGCCGTCAGTCTTCACAGATGAGGAGTCCTACATTCTACCAAAAATCTTCAAACATATAAGTTTCTCTGTTATAGAGACGGTGGCTAAACAAAACATCCTAGTTCATCATAACGATGTATCTTTGTCAATATTGTTCTTGAAATGTATTCTTGTACTTAGATCTGAGTTGCACAGATTTTTTGTTTTCCATGTGCATTGCTGAAATGTGTTTTTTGCTGTATATGTTAAAGTTTGCTATATATTTTCCTCTACATTGCTATGTATTCTTGTCCTTGGATCTGTTTTTTCTTGGGTCTGCTAAATTTCTGTGCAGAATAACCACTGGAATGGCTATCTAAATTTTTCATAGTGATATATTTGTTTGTAAATATAACTGACACATATTTTATGTAACAAATATTTCAAGTCATAGATCTTTTGGCCTGGATCATAGCTACAAATGGTCTTTGGACCAGTCCACTTACCTGGTTAACTCCCATGTTTGCATTCTGTATTCAAACATGGCCAAGAACGCACAATCACATAATATGAGATCCCTTATATCTGCTTCACTTTTACCTTTCTTTTTATCTTGTTATGTAGCCGATGCATCAGATTGTTTCATGTTCCAACCATATCAACTTGAATGGTATCCTGCTTGTTATGCACAAATGAAGCTAGGCCATAAAATTTGCATTTTCTTTCTAGATAACCTAAGGGGCTCTAATCCCAGCAAAAAGCCAATTACAAGCTTTTGGAACTTGTTTAAACAGTAAGGCATTAGCACACACAACAGGTAAAATAAATAATAGCCAAGGCAAGACCACTGCATGATTGCAGATGTCTTAGCTAACAATGGAGCTTCAGTGCCTTTTAGGGCAAGAACATTTCTCTTAACATTGCAGTTATTCATGAGTCAGCCTACTGTCTTGAGTTAGTCAGCTTTGACTCAGGTATTTTACGGTTGGTAACCATTCCACCAAACCTGCTTACAACTCTAGATTTTGATGCTCATGTCTCATTTAATGGGAGCAGTTGTGAAAACACCATGTTTATTACGACCCCAAAACATGAACCCATGTAACACTGTATATATTGTGGGGTGGCTAGATTATGGGTTTGAAAATCAAATCGCACAAACATCTACAAAACTGAGGTGTGTGTGTGTGTGTGTGTGGTATGTAAATTATGAGATTATAGTGATATCCATGTTATTACAATCTTTCCTCTGGGGGGCAGCCACTACTAAAAAGAGAACAGGGTATATCTGGGCAGCCTTCACATGTTCATAGGTTCATACTAGGCTATCTGCCCTAGGGCATTTATAAGCCTAGCCAGAATGTGTTTGACTTTCGCCACCCATTTTAAATTTATTTTGCTATGCCCATTTTCGAGGTTAGTATACTGTGCCTCTGTCTAACAGTGACACAAAAGTGATACCCGGGGTAAACCTACGATCTCCCATCCACTCATCAAGATTCCTCTTGAAGAGAGTCAATTAGGGACTCTGCCTAACCTGGACTGGGATTTTATTCCAGAGTGAAGGGAGCCTCTGGGCTATGAATCTGTCCCTCCAGCATGTCCTATTTATTTCAGTGCTGAGGTTCAAGTCTCTTGAGCGCGTAGCTCGATGGGATTTGGATTTTCTGAGGTGCAGCATGTCCATTAATTCCGGTTGGACATGGCTTTATACGCCAGGCACAGATCGCCTCTGAACAGGTGGTATGCCACTGAGTAGAGCTGGAGTTTCTTTAACCGGCAGCATATGGCATCTGTTTGAGCCCTTTGATCCTCTTGGTGAGGTACTTTTGGGGTCTTTCCAGTTGCTGCAGGTGTCTGGTAAGGTACATCCCAAAAGGGGCATTGTACTCAATTATGGGCCTGATGAGGGATGAGTAAAGAGGCACGATGACCTCCCCTGATCTAGATGTGAATCCCTTCATGATTAGGTGGGCTATATAAAATATTTTTCTAACCACTTTGGCCACGTGGTTGTCAAATGAGAGATTGCTATCAACTTGGGTCCCCAGGTCCCTAATTACTTATTCTGTACTTAATGGATTACCACCTATATGGTAATTTGTGGGCACTTTGTTTTTACCAAAGGGGATGACTATACACTTTTTGGCATTTAGCTTGAGGCCATGGCTCTGGCACCAGTTGTCTGTTTCTATGAGGCCCTTTTGGAGGATGCTTGTGTCGGCTGGAGAGTCAGTTATGGCGCCCAGTTTGCAGTCATCTGCGAACTTGGTTAGCCACAGTCCTTCCATGTTGGCCTGTACCTCAGAGAAATATATACCAAACAAGAGAGGTCCCAGGACTGAGCCTTGTGGGACACCACTTGTAACTGGTTTGGAGTCTGACATGGCTCCAGCAATTCTAACCATGTGGGTTCTGTCCTTGAGCCAGTTTGAATTCCATCTAGTGTACCATGAAAAAGGGGAAAAGGTCATGAAACAAGTCCATTGCCACAAATTTCTGCTACGTGTGCCTTACAAAGGATTTCATACATAATGTTAGCCTGTACTTAACTACAATCTTGCCATAGCCACACCAAAAAACAGTCCCAGGATAATAAATCAAATGTTTTGCTGAAATCATCAAATAAACCTAATTAAAGGATTTGTACAGACTTCACCAGTTAGACCCTAATAGGTTTTTGATGCTGAATGCTTATTTGACCTTGAAGAAGTGATTTTTTTTTTGCTCTGGCTAAAAGATGCATTAAATGAAAAAAATAATGTGAGAAAAGTTAAGATTGCATTGACAAATAAGATGCTTTAGAGCTATGACAAAAGTTCAAATTCAGTATTATTAGAGGGCTTATAACTAACCACTACACAAATAAATTAAAATAGCAAATAAACATACATTTAAGAAGATCTTAAATCAGACTTAAGTGATTTAAAAACAGTAAATCTAATTATAAGACACAGCTGATATGTCAGGTGTTGTGAGGCAGCTCAAAAACTAAGTTTTGAGGAAACTCCTAAAGCAAACATGGTAGCAAGTTCTAGAGTAAGGCCATTGATACATAAAGCAACAAACACCAAATGACTTCAGCCCCACACCGGAAACCACCAATAGACTCATCCCTGTGTTCTGCCTGGAGATAGAGGGAATCCAGGTCATGAAGGGCAAAGTAAAGCTTGACCAGAACCTTGTAGATGACACATGACCTTACCAGAAGCTAGTACAGACTATGGAGGACTAGCATAATATACTGGTATCAAGAAACCCCAAAAAGTATTTGGGCTGCAGCATTCTGCACCAGCTTCAGATGATTAATTTCGTAGTCAAATATCTGTAGGTATAAGAAATGGTGTTAGTACAAGTAAGGAATGAACAAAGCACACGCAAACATTGGAAGAGTCTCAGGCAGGACAAGGTGCCTTCAGACAGCAATATTCTTGAGAAAGAAGCAAACAGACTTGACAGTGTTTGACACTGATCCTTACAAATAACATACCTCTGTGAAAAGTCTAATTTGTCTTCTCTTTACTTAATATAAGGGTGAAGGACAGAAGGAAATGAGTCTTGAAGTGTGGAGTGAGTAACCATGGCAGTTGTCCAAGAGGTTGTTTAGCTTTAACTAACTCAGGTCATCCAAATCTGGATGCTTTCAAACTCACCAGCAAGACTATTAGTGACAGATACAGTGTTCTGAGAGAAGGTATAGACATAATAGTTAGATTGCAGGACTCTATATAAGGTAATGACTGCCCATGGAAACATGTAAATTGACAATAACAAAGGACCCAAAATGAACCCCTGTGGAGCACCACAAGTGAGAGTATATAATGAAGCAGAGTTGATAACAATGACCACTTTCTGTGATTGACCAAACTACTAAGAAGTGAACCAGTCCAGGACCACATCTGAGAGACCACATTAATACTGCAACTAATCCAAAATGATTCCATGAACTGCAGTATGAAATGCTAATAACACACTTGTATGACCAGAACAGAAAAAAAGCATAAGTCTCTCACTAGTGGAAGGCCACTTGATTGGGAACCAGATTTTAATGAGCTGTTTATGTTGTTTCTCTTAAGAATTCAGTTGTACATAAACTCCATTGTCTTGAACCTTAATGATAAATAAGAGGTCCAAGACTGGAGAGTAATTATCCTCAGAGTATTAGAATCTAGTCTCCTCTTAAGAAACTGTGTAACAAAATCCTCCTTAATAACAATTGTGGAAAAAGCAAGACTTGAAGGAGGAAGAGAAAATTTGATAAAGAACTGGGGTCAGCATCTCCAGACAGGAAGCCATCAGTTTGGAGGGGCATGGGATGTGCCAGCACATAGAGTGGGTCATATTTTAAACTACAGAAACAGTCATTGTAATAATGAACAGTAATGTCACTACAGGTACAAGACAAAGTACAGTTTTGTACCTACCATAAATGTAGATGTTCGAGGATCCACATTGCTGCAGTCCTAACTATTGGGTAGTCCGCTGTCCAGTCGGCCCGAATACCAAAGTATATGGCTGACGTCGGTCACGGCGCATTAGACTGACGTCAGTACGTCAGGGTACTAATGCGCATGACCGACGTCATATCCTCAGTCTTTTCTTGCCCCAGATGTCAGAAGACCCTAAAAAGACAAGGCCAAAACCAAAACACACCAAACATACCTGCACCAAAAATATATACAATATATACCAAGGTACCAGAATATAATCTCACCTACACAACCACCCCTAAACACAGAGGGGAAGGAGGGAGGGTAAATTGGACTGCAGCAATGTGGATCCTCGAACATCTACATTTATGGTAGGTACAAAACTGTACTATGTTCTTCATTCCACATTGCTGCAGTCCTAACTATTGGGTAGAATCCCAAAGCAGAGGTAAGGGAGGCTGGCAAATCATAAGGAAGCAGGAGCTGATAACATGCCTTGCAAAATAGCTGTGGCAAAACCAGCCCTAGACTTAGAGTAGAGAGGAAGGTGGTAATGCTTAGAGAAAGTATGCACTGAACTCCAAGTAGCTGCCTCCAAAATATCCTTAGTTGCCACCCCCCTTAGAAATGCTGTTGAAGTGGCAGTAGCCCTAGTGGAATGAGGCCTAATCCCAGCTGGAATCTCCTTGCCATGATGGGAATAACAAAATGCAATGCAGAACCCAATCCATCTAGAAATTGTTTGTTTTGACACAGGCTTGCCCTGCGAACTCAAAGCAAAAGAAACAAACAACTGCTGAGACTGCCTAAAATCCTTAGTCCTGCTTAAATAATAACGCAATTGCCTGTGTACATCTAAAGTGTGCAAAATCTTTTCCCCTTTATTTTGGGGATCTGCATAGAAAGTAGGCAAATGAATAGTTTGGTTTAAAGCCACACTAGAAACCACCTTAGGCATAAAGGAAGGATTAGTACGTAATGATACCCTATCCTTATGAAAAATCAAAAAGGCTCAACCGCCATAAGGGCCTGTAACTCAGAAACCCTTCTTGCAGAAGTAATGGCCAACAAAAAGCAGTCTTCCATGACAAGTATTTCAGTTCAGCAGTAGCCAGAGGCTCAAAAGGTTGTAGAGTAAGTTTCTCCAACACAAAATTGAGATCCCAAGCAGGAGTAGGAGCTCTACGTGGGGTCTTATATTCTTTGCCCTCTAAGAAATTGCTTGAACAAAGGATGTGAAAACAATGGTGGGTCACAATCATAGTGAGCTGAAATTGCTGCAGCATGAATCTTAATGGAAGAGAAAGACAAACCTTTGTCCAATAACTCAGTAAGATATTGAAGAGCCACACTCAAATTAGGCTCAAATCTCCAAATTCTTTGCTGCAGTCCAAAATAAAAATCTCTTCCATTTTTCTGCGTACACTTTCCTTGTACTAGGTCTTCTGGCTTCCATAATCACATTTAAAACTTGTTGAGGAAGTTGAGACCTGCTGTCTTTCAAAACAGAATATGCCAGGCTGTTAGATGAAGAGAGTGAAGCTTGACATTGAGCAGACGACCGTCCTTCTGAGACAACAGATGCGGAATCAAGGGTAAAGGCCATGGAGGCTTCCTTACCAGACTCCTCAGTAATGGGTACCAGTGCTGCCGAGGCCAATCTGGAGCTATTAAAATCATCCTTGGCTTGTCTTGTCTGATCTTTAGAAGCACCTTTGGGAGAAGAGGAAGAGGTGGAAAAGCATACACATGAAGATTTTTCCAACTGAAAGAAAGAGCATCCACTTTCCAAGCTGTGTGAGGAAATCCCTTCGTGCAAAACTTTGGCAGCTGGTGGTTTAGTGGAGAAGCGAACAGATCTATGTCTGGAGTTCCCCATGACACTGTCAATTTTTGAAATACATGAAGATCCAGTTTCCACTCGTGGGGATCCATGATTTGCCTGCTTAACACATCTGTTAAGGAGTTCTGTGCTCCCGGCAGAAACCTTGCCTGAAGAGTTAGTTGCAAGCTGAGCGCAGTCTCCCATAAAATCATTGCTTGCCTGCACAATGGGTAAGAATGTGTTCCCCCTTGTTTGTTGATGTACCACATGACAGTTGTGTTGTCTGTTAGAATCAACACCTGCCCTGGAAGAAGTAACTCCTTGAAAGCCATTAATGCAAACTGGACTGCTAACATCTCTTTCATGTTGATATGTAGATGCTGTAGTCTAGCAGGCCACTTGTCTTGTATCCATTTTCCATCTAGATGAGCTCCCCAAGCAATGTCTGAGGCATCTGTCGTTAGAATCTGACTCGCCTCTGGCCGGGTCACAGAGAGTCCCTTGTTTAGGTGACATTCCTGAGCCCACCACAAAAATTCCTTTTGAATGCAAGGTATTATTTGAATGACAGTGTCCAAATCCTGGCAGTGCTGTGTCCATAGATTTTTAGATACCATTGTAGCTTCCTCATATGCAGTTTGGCATTGGGAAGCACCAGAATACAAGATGCCATGAACCCTAAGGCTTGAAGGACTGTCCTTGCAGTCAGCCCAGACTGAAGAGATAGTTGATGGAAGTAACTGGATAGATTCTTTTGTTTGTCCGGGGTTAAAAAGGCCATCTGGGCTGCTGTATTCAGTCTCACACCCAGAAAGCACATGTCTTGAGAGGGTACTAGACTGGACTTTATTTCGTTCACAGAATACCCTAGGCATCTTAGCACTGCTATAACATATTCCAAATGCTGTAGAAGGTCTTCCTTTTCTTGAGCCAGAATCAGGCAGTCGTCCAAGTAAGGATAGATTTGAATTCCTTGTAGCCTGAAGTAAGCTATCACTGGAGCCAGAACCTTTGTGAATACTCTGGGCGCAGTGGATAAGCCAAAGGGCAATGCAGAGAACTGATAATGAGAATTTCCAGCTCGAAAACGCAGATACTTCCTGCAACTTAGCCTTATAGGCACATGAAGGTAAGCTTCCTTGAGATCTAAAGTTACCATCCAGTGATCTTTGCCCAGCAGAGGTAAAAGCTGTTGTAACGTCAACATTTTGAACTTGGGAATGTCCAGATAAGTGTTGAGGATAGATAAATCCAGAATTGGTCTCCACGTGTTCCCCTTCTTTGGTACTAGGAACAGGCGAGAATAAAATCCTAGGCCCCTTTCTGGCACAGGAACTGACTGAATGGCTCCTATTTGGAGCAACAGAGAAATTTGCTTGTGAGCCTCTGTTCTTTGTAGAGGAGGAATGTCTGGCATGCCTTTGAAAGGAGGCAAGGTATGGAAATAAAACCTGTAACCGTGGTGAATGATATCCAGAACCCATCTGTCTTGGGTAATTAAATCCCAATTTTCTTTGAAAAGAGACAGCCTTCCTCCCAGAGGTGCTGCCAGGCGAGAATGTACTGGCAGCTGAAAAGGCAGGTCATTGGGTCTGCTTACGAAAGGACTGACCCCTGCCCTCACCAGAAGTCTGAGCAGGTGAACTCCTGTCCTAGGCCTAAAAGAACCTTGAGCTCTGCCCCTACCACGTCTAGACCTACCCCTAGACTGGGAATCATAAGCAGGATAAGTCCACCCCTTAGTAGGCCAATTTCTACTAAACTTCGGAGGCTGCACCTGCAAAAGATCTTTAACAGTTTGCATAGACTTAGCCTTGTCCTCCATTTTCTTTAAAACTGCTTCAACAGGCGAACCAAACAACACATCAGACTGTAAAGGAGCATCCAAAATCCTTGTCTTAACATGCTCAGCTAAGTTCTGATCTCTCAACCAGGCGTGCCTACGAAGAACAGAACCAGTGGCAGCCACCCTCGAGGAGGCCTGCACAGCATCAAAACCACACTGCAAGGAATGCTTACCCACCTGTTCAGACACATGAACTAAATCCTGCAACTCTTTACACTCAATACCTTCTGCCAGAGCATCCACCTTAGATTTCAATTGTGAAAGGAGGTAATTCTGATATTTTAACATGTGAAACTGACAATTCAATGCCCTCATGGCTAAAGTGGAAGAAGTATACACTTTCTTTCCCCATCTATCCAAAGCCCTTGCCTCTTTATCAGGAGGAACAGGATTTTTAACCACAGAAGCCTTCACACCTTTAGGCCCCTGAGAGACAGTTTCGGGTCTGCCCTAGGACTCTTAAAAAGATACTTATGAGCTTCAGGCACCCTATAGTACCTATCCGGTTTAACTGGTGCAGGAGGCAAAGAATCAGGATTTAGGGAAGCCTCTGCAAAAACATCTTCCACCACATTCAGAACCGGAGGTATAGCTAAAGGCCTATGCTGGGGTAAAAACAAGAATTCCCTAAGCCTCTTCCTGGAATCAGAGAAATCTTGACCTTCCCATTTAAAATGCTCCCTCATGGAATGCAGAGTCTCTGAAAAAGAAAAATCCTCAGGAGGAGAAGCTGAAGGAGTAGAATCATCCACATCAGAATCAGAATAAGGAGGATACTCCTGCAAGTCTTCAGCCAAGACTCAGAAGCCTCGAACAGTGCTCAAAACTCTCAAACTCAGGTTCCACCCTAGGCCTCTTATCAGGAGGGGGCATAGAACCTCTAATCATAGTAATCAAATCCTCTGCCATTTTAAGCATATGTTTCTTAGGCAAAGACCCTGAAACACTAGGAGAAACCCCCACTGAAGCTACACTAGGCCTGCCTCTCAAAGAAACCTTGGAAACAGAGGGGGAGGCTCTAACCACCTTAGGAAGAGAGGGAAGAACAGCCACCTGAGAAGCCCCCTCAGCCTGGCCTACTTCCTGAGAGGATACATCCTGTAACAATAAAGTCTCTCCCTGAGACTCCAAAGAAACACCTGGCAGAACCTCCGGCTCCACTGAGCCTTCTAAAGAACCGGCGTCAGGGACGGTCGGTTCTTCCACTCTAGGCTTTGCTGCTTTATCCTTGCGCTTTTTGCGAAGCGGCGCCGGAACATCCGACGGCATTTTATAATTACAACGCTTCCCAAACACTAACCTGGCACAGTCTAACCTTCTCTTAATAGTGCGTTTGTTAAATCTTGCACAAGAGCGGCATCCAACAACGCCGTGCTCAGGCCCTAAACAAGGTATACACAAAGTATGGTAATCCCTATGAGGTATCTGTTTCCCACAAGAAATACAGTTATTCACTTTTTCTGACATCCGGTTAAATACTGAGGCAAGAAAAACCAAAATATTCCCAACGGGTACTTAGCCAACTTTGATTCGGTCTGAAACTCTGACTTCAGAAACTTTCAGAACGCCAACCTGCACTCGCAAAATTGCTTCTGCATCGGACCATGCGGCAAAAAAGACTGAGGATATGACGTCGGTCATGCGCATTAGTACCCTGACGTACTGACGTCAGTCTAATGCGCCGTGACCGACGTCAGCCATATACTTTGGTATTCGGGCCGACTGGACAGCGGACTACCCAATAGTTAGGACTGCAGCAATGTGGAATGAAGAACATCAAGGGTATCTCAGACCATCACATATCCTTCTGACAGCAATAACTAGAACTGCAACACCCAATCTGATCAAGAGAAGCTTGGCGAGGAAAGAAAAAGTTGCCAACATACATTCCACAGAAGGAAAGGCCTTCCAGGTAATGAGGTTAACTGTGATTCACACTTTCCAGAAAAGAACAGCCAGTCAGTTAGCTGCTGTGGAGATGATCTTGGACATATACAAGGATTACTTTTAGGAGGCTACATTTGATAGGTGACATAGTGCTCATTCAGTAAAAGCCTGCCCTTGAACAGATGGCTGTACACCAGAAATGCTTGCCCACTGCCCAGTCTGCCAAAGTTCACAGAGTTCAAATGCATACCATGACTCACAGTCACAAAGTAGGCTGGATGCGTATGGCATAGGGCAACAGATTTGGGGGGGGATTAAAATGTTACTGTAGACCTCACAAGACACATCTGGATCTACAGCACTGCATTGCCAAAACAACAGAAGGAGAAAGTAGGTCTGGGGTGATCACAGGAAAGTTCTTGCACTGCAGTATCACCCCACAGAGGCATACCTAGGGTGGGGCAAAGGTGGCAGCTGCTGAGTGTGTGCAAGGTGTTAAAGGTGATGACCAGGACATGCTGCTCTATCACCAGTACACTACTCCCATTCAGAAATGAATGTCGATAGTGTATTTGTGGTCAGCATTGAAGTGCTTTTGCACTTTATATGTGATATAAGATGTAACATGCAGTTTGCTACATTTTCCCACAAGACAGAGATTTTTTCTGTCCTGAAGTGTTCATAGGTTGGTACTAGGCTATCAGCCCTAGGGCCTATACAAGCCTAGCCATAACAATTCCCTGGCTATTTCTTCCCACACTATTTACTTCCCTGGACCCCTGTCTAGCAGAGCGACTGACGTGATCCCCGGGGTGAATTTCCTTTCCCCCATCCAATCGTCAAGGTTCCTTTTGAAGAGGACCAAAGAGGCACTCTGCTTGACATGTATGGGCAATCTATTCCAGAGTCTGGGGAGTCTCTGGGTCAGGAACCTATCCCTCCAGCATGTTTTGTTTATTGTGATGACAAGGTTTAGATCCCTGGAGCGTGTGGCTCTGAGGGATTGGGATTTCTTTAAGTGTAGCATGTCCAACAGCTCTGGGTTTGACATGGCCTTGTATGTTAAGCAAAGATCGCCTCTGAGTAGACGATATGCGACAGCATATAGCTGGATTTTTTTAAGGCGGTCAGCGTAGGGCATCTGCTTTAGGCCTGTGATTCTTTTAGTGAGGTATTTCTGTGGCCTTTCCAGTTGTTGCAGATGTCTTGAGAGGTACATACCAAATGGGGCATTGTATTCTATAATGGGTCTAATGAGGGATGAGTACAGTGGGACAATGACCTCCTTTTTTCTGGATGAAAAGCTCTTGGTGATGAGGTGTGCCACATAGAAGGATTTCCTGACTGTTGTGGCGATGTGGTTATCGAAGGTGAGACCACTGTCCACCTGTGTCCCTAAGTCTCTTATCACACTTTCGGTGTTTAGTGTACTGCCACCTATATGGTAATTCACGGATACATGTTTTTTCCCAAAGGGGATAACTATACATTTCTTGGCATTGAGCTTGAGCCCATGGCTCTGGCACCAAGCATCTGTTTCTGTAAGGCCCTTTTGTAGAGTATCCACATAATTTGGGGATTCAATAATGGCTCCCAGTTTGCAGTCATCTGCGAACTTTGTTATCCAGAGTCCCTTAGTGTTGGCCTGTACTTCAGAGAAGAAGATGCCAAACAAGAGCGGTCCCAGTACTGAACCCTGAGGTACTCCACTTGTCACTTGTCTGGAGCTGGATTTGGAGTCGGCTACTTTTACAGGGTGGGTTCTATCAGTAAGCCAGTTAGCAACCCATTGGGTGATGTAGGGATTAATGCCCAGCTTAGTAAGTTTATCTATGATTCCAGAGTGGGGGATGGTGTCAAGGGCCTTGGCAAGGTCTAGATAGGCTGTGTGGACCACCTTACCCTTGTCCATGGCTCTGGAGACTGAGTCGAAGAAGTCAATCAAGTTCAGGAGACAAGATCGGCCCTTCACGAACCCAAAATGGGTGGGGTCCAGTGTTTGAAGGTTGCCAATGTCTTTGTTTATAAGTTCCATGATAATACGCTCCATGGCCTTGCAGATAAGGCTTGTCAGACTGATGGGACGGTAGTTTCCGGGATCCAAGGTGGATCCCCCCTTGTGGAGTGGGATAACTGTAGCTGTGTGGCACTCAGTGGGCATGAAACCTGAGGTGAGGCTATAATTAAACATGACACTTAGGTGAGGTGCCAGTTCATATTGTAGTTCATGTAGCACACAGCCCGGGATGTCATCTGGTCACATGGATGCTGTATTCTTAGCTTTGGAGAGTGCTTTTTTTACCTGTGTGGCTGTTGTTACCGGAATTTGGCAATCTTCCGGTATTGAGATGGGCCATTTAGGGGGTGAGAGGGGGGTGAAGTTGGCACTGAATCGATCTGCCAGGATATTGGCAATATCCTTGGGATCAGTATATTTAATGCCATTCTGTTTTTAGCTCAGAGCAGATCTGAGCATTGCCATTTAGATTCTTGACATAGTTATAGCATGCTTTGTGGTTGTCTTTGGAATCTTTGGCAATTTTATTTTCGTAACTAGCTTTGGAGGATTTTATGAGGGATCTCAGTTTCTTACTGAGGCTGGTAAGGAAGTTTTTTGCATCCTGGGAATTTCCTCTTTTCTGCAAAAGTTTCTTCCTTTTGTTGTAAAGTTTGTTTATGGCAGGGGACCACCAGATTGGCTTCTTTTTTTTGGATGAGAGCATCTTGGTTCTATTTGGGATGGCACGATTTATGCATGAGTGGATGTGCTCGTACAGTGCCTTAGTGTAGGATTCAGCAATTGAACTTTCAGCTCCTGTCTGCATGGGTGTCATGAAGTTTGTCACTTCTGACTTGAGTAGCATGAAGTTGGCTTTGGAGAAGTTTTTTATGGAGGTTTCCTTACTGGGGGGTGGGGGTGGGATGTGGATGTTAAGGGTGATTAGCTTATGGTCAGACGTGACTAACGAGGGAGTGACCTTAGGTGTGAAGCATCGATTTCCCATGTTGGTAATGACCAGGTCTAGGATACTGGAGCCCCTGGTGGGACTATGGATTAGGTGATCCAGGGCGTTGGAATTTATGAATTCTAAGAACCGTTGGGCAAAGGTGTTGGTACATGAGTAGTTTTCCCAGTTAATGGCAGGGTAGTTAAAATCACCCAGTATTAGGGTGTTTGGTTCTATCTTAATATTTTCCAGTATGTTTAGAAAGGTGTAGTGTGAATCTTGGGGTATGGTGGGGAACCTGTAGCAAGCTACAATTTGGATTGCAGTCTTACCTAGTGTTAGTTGCACCTGGAGAATTTCAGATGCATTGTGTTGGGCAACTAGCCTGGTGGTGTGAATATCCTTGGTGAATATTGACACGCCTCCACCTTTAGTGTTTCGGTCCTGCTTTGGTGGCCGAAAAGTGTGGTAAGAGTTGTAGCCTGGTATTACAGGGGTGCTCTCTGGAGCCTTGAACCAGGTCTCAGTTACTGATTCTAAACTTAGACTTGAGGGGATCAGGTCATGCAGAAATGACCTATGCTCTCAATTTGTTTTGCTCCTCAGCTTAGAGTTGAGGGGCAACAGATACTATGATTTTGGTCATATATCATGCTGTTTAATCATAGAGTTGTTTCCTAATTGACCCTTCCTCTCCTCCCCACCAGATAAAATCCTTCAACTCTTTATTAATTACTATTTACAACTTCTCCTGTGGCTGATAAAATGTGCCTGACCAGTACATAAAACTAAAGGAGCAAAAACATTTTTACTGATTGTATCTTACTCTCTATATCTTTAAATGAGCTTCAAGTTTCTCAGTTTTTGTATTATCTTTTGTTTAGTAGAATCCTTTTTAATGCATACAGATACATCATTTTATAGTGTCCCTATAAATATGGGTATTGTTTAACCAATTCATGTGTGGGTACATAGTTTACAGCTATAGCCTTTATTTTATCTTGATTAATTTAATATCCCTAAAAGACACTGAGATGTCCTTTTCTGGTTTTATCAGGTACAAAATAATATCATCTGCAAATAAAGCCAACTTTTCTTGATTATCATACCAATTATATCCTTAAATTTCTGATTTCCTTATTTTCTTTGTCAGTTGCTCTAAATGTAATGCAAATAACAAAGGGGAAAGAGGACAGCTCAGCCTGGTTCCTCTTTTCATACGCGACCTATCAGATAATCTTCTCACTTTAATTTTCGCCTCCTATCCCTCATATATCCTCTTAATTAACATTATTATTGTAAATGCGAATGCAAATGCTTCCAATGCCCTATTCATAAAATCCCAGCTTACTCTGTGGAATGCTTTCTCTGCTTTAAGATCCACCAACAACAGTGGTATTGTCTTATATTCTGCTTCCCTCTTGATCATCATTGTTCTATTCATTTTGTCAAATGTTTGCCTCCCCTCAACAAAACCACATCGATCCATATCTATCAATTTTAGCAACACCTTTGCCTTTCTTTTTGCTATTATAGATATAAACACTTTATAATCATAGTTTACAATTGAAATGGGCCTAAAAGAAGCTGGGTCTGATAGTTTTTTATTGTCTTTAGATATTATAGCTACCACAGCTTTGTTCCAGAATGTTGGTGATTCCCTTCCTTTCAAAATACCGTTAAACAAAAATTCCAGATCTTTATAAATTTCTTTCCTTCTACCTTCCAAACTTCTGCAGGAACATCATCTATTCTTAGAGACTTTCCTGCTGATTGATTACACGTCAACAGTTTTATCTCATCTCCTCCTATCTTAGCTGTTAATTGTTGAGCCTCATCTGCCTCTAACCTTGGCATACTTAAGTCTTCCATTAATATTTCCATTTGTGCTCTTTCTTGATTTCTACATTTCTCTGCTTTATACAAATTTTCATAACATTTCTGAATTATCTGTACTACCTGTATAGAATCTCTAGTTACTTTTCTTGTTTTAGGTTCCCTAAGTTTGCTAACAACCCTTTCTATTTTCTGTTGTTTAAGTCACTGAAAAAAAAATTGTTCTCTGGAGTTATTACAAAAAAACAGTTGCTTAATAGCAATCTTTCTAAACTCATGCATATTATCCAGATACTCCCTTATTTTCTCTTTAGCACTCTACATTTGTCCTTCTTGTTCTATGAGATTCCCCTTATTCTCCAATACTTTAACCTTTGTCAGCCCTCTAAATAATCATTACTACTTCTTATCATATCTTTTTTTTTATTTCTATACTATTTTTAAACTCCACTTTCATTTTATCCCACTTACTAGTTATAACTTCTGAATAAATTTCTGTCTTCACTAATAACTTGCAAATAATTTCTACTATCCATTCCTTAAGTTCCTTATTTTAACAGGTGGATGGGGAAGCACCAGTGTCTCATTTTTACTTCTTTACCCTGCATTTTTATCTTAGGTGTTATTGGCACATGATCTAAAATAGTTATCTGGATGTTTGTCGAAGCTTTCTATTAAATGCACATGCTGCTGTGAAATATAATTTCTGTGTAGTCTAGCCCAGTTATTGTACCTTGAGGAATAATATGTATACTCTCTCTCGAGTTCCTACTACTGACTTCTTGTCTTCCATACCAAATATTTTTATAAATTTCTTCAGAAATCTACCCTCTTTTGTTATATTATCCCTTCTATGTTCCCCAAACACATCCTCATTGTTGCAAATCAAGTTCTAGTGCCCATCTACAAGTAATATTCTCTGCTGAAAGGTGAGCATAATGGCAGGTTTAGGTGGAATATAAATGTGCCATTGCAATTCTCCCCCATGATCGGTAACCCCTCACTACCACAAATCTTCCTCCTTTATCACTAATTGTGTTCCTCTAGCAATTATTAAAAGTACTCAACCTTTAACTTTGACCTTGGTATTCTGCTGAATATCCATCTTGAAATCCTTTCTTTATCAAATTCACATGCTCATTTCTTTCCAACTATGTCTCTTGTAGCATTGCTATTTGCACTCTGGATTTTTTAATATAATTCAATACTCTTTACCCTTTTTTCTATACCTGTGAGGCCATTAATGTCCCAAAATAATATGGATAGTGTAGCCATTATGATAAGAAGTTATTATTCCCACCTGTTATATATAATAACTTTTTTTAAATGTTATTTTCCAGCTTTTGTGTTACATGCACCCATTAATGATTGGCAGGTTGATCCTTTATGCAGTTGTTTCTTGCCATTTCCATTTGAACCTATGTCACATTTTACAAGACTTTTTTGCTTTAATAAAAACTCATAAAAAAGCCTAATAACTTAAATCAGACGCACAAAACTATGTACATCTTTAAATAAAAAGTTTATCCCTCCTGATAAGAGCAGTCATCCCAAATTGATAGCTGCACTCACAGGCATTACCTAATCTAAAATGAAGGCCATCTATCCTAAAGCACATGTTATAGCCTGTGCTCCTGCTTACAATAATAGCTTTCTATAATTGTCTTATTTTTATTCCTCTCTCAGATAAAAAAAAAACAGCTTGCATGCTTTCAGAAAACATTAACTTTCTTTCTTAAGAGAAAGTGCTATCTTTAAATGAAACTAAATTATACACTGTCCTAGACGTACACTGAAGTATTTAGGTACCAGTAAAGCTGCTATCTCTTATTCACTTCCAATCATTTCAAACTTTATTTTTTTTACTAAGCTGCTTGCTTTGTACCTTTTAATTTTGTTTTGTTTTTTTTCTTAGCAAACAATGTCCAGAACTCTCTAGATTTATTGTCTGCCAGCATGACTCCATGGAAACATAAAAACAGAATTTAGAGATGCCCTTACCTGCAGGCTTCTCAACTCACACTGAACATTTATTTGCTAAAAAAAAAAAAAACAACTTTTCAATACATTCACATATTTCTCTTATTTTTAAACTCCACATGCCTTACACAAGAAACTTGTTATAAGATTAAGGCAAGGGCACTAATCCAGACATTCACCAGTGCAACAGTAAGAGAAAAAAACATCTAAATTCAACATATATTATCAGTTCATTTTTACGCCCAATCCCCCAACCCGACAACCCAAGATTACAGCCTATTAACTTAAGCATGCTTTTGTCCAGCCTTTCTTATGTTTTTTTTACATTGTTATACCTACATTTCTTAAAAATAATAAAGAAAAATATATACTTGTTTATTTTAGTATCTGTATCACATATGACGATCATTAAAAAGTAGGATATAAATTTGCCAGTATCTCTAAAATTCTTTGTTACTGTAAGAATGGCAAACTCAGGGCAGTTAGTAGCCTCGCCTTGAGCCTTGGCCATTTGCAGGAATGAATGATAGAATATGGCAACTCCCCTGTCTGGTCCATAGCCTAAGCAGTTAGATAACAAAGAACTCAGGGGCTGACTGTCCACAAGGATGGAATCAAATCTGTCATCAAGCCAGGTCCAGCTTATAAATACAAGCTCACGAGACATGATCAAGTTGGGGATAATCCTAGGCTTATTTCAGATGTTTGACATTACAGTACAATGCCCTCATAGGTGCATTAGAAGAACAGGCCCTACCTGCCCACCCCTGATGCAATGAGGGATTCATTAGAACATCATGCAGTATAAGTGGACTATCAAAAAAATGTTTTTCCCAGGGCAGTATCTTCAAAAAGGAGGGATCAGTATCAGCCTCAGGACAGGAACCCCTAACACTAGTGGAAGCAACAAACATCCCTATATTTCCAAAGTACCTTATGCTTCCTATCGTAATGAATACGCAGCAAGAAAGTAGAACAACTATAAAGAAGAGGTATTCACAAATACGCTCCTGTCATAGGTCAAACTGTTGAAATTGATAATTATGGCCAGTAAGAATGTAGCTAAAATGAAAAATCAGAATGAGGTATATCACTGGAGAACAATAAAATGAATTAGGTTAGTAAACTAATAAATAAAAAATAAATCGGTAAATGAATGAAAGGGAATGATACCATCCAGGTACACATAGACTGTGGTGAATGAGAATAGCAAAATGTGAATACTAAAAGTCAATAAAAATCTAGGTTGATGAATAAAACTAACAATAATAGTCAATCATATAAGCTGTGAATAAAATAAAAAAAGAGTAAATCATTCCAGTAATATAGTAAGATCAAATGACACATGGGTCAAACAATGCAGATAAAATGTACAATTCCTAGAAGGAAAAAAAATGAATAAATGCTGAAATGGAGGATAAAGTTTTTGAGTGCTACAGGCAGATTGGGAGGCAAAAGTCAACTAAAATCAAGAAGTCTCATGTTAATGACTGAAAATAAAGAAAACTGCTAGTTAACCTATACTTAATGTAGATCACAGTCCTGGTAGTTTAATCAAATGAACTAAAATCAACTGCAAGTGTAGGGAGATGATTCCCCATATGGCTGCTAAATATAAGAATGGAAAGCTTAATGGCACAGTCAGCAAAGAGCTAGGATTCAGAACAGAATGGTGAGCCAAACTGGTAATATAGTCCTTAAAATATATGGAAAGATGAAATAAAATAGGTTATGGAAATTCACCAATGCCAAACAAACTGTCATAGCAGAGCAGATTCCGGGATTCAGCTGATTCAATTCCACATAGCAGTAAAACCTGAGCTAATCCAACCAAGTCATCTGGCCAGTGACTTACAGAATGCTGAGGACAGAACCAGATGCATTCAGCCAGAATCATCATGTTTGACTACTGTATACTGATTGAAAGATGAAATGATTCACAATACAGTCAGCACAGGTGCAATCTGCAATGATGTTACTAAGTGGCAAATCCAGCACAAGTTATAAAACGATAAAAACACCTGGGGCACGAAAAGTCTTAGGTGTGGCTGTCGAGAAATGCAGTACATTGGTAGTACAGCCTGAGTCCTGTGTCCAAAAACAGCTGAAAATTCTGTAGAGAGTACTTAAGCCGGATAAGAACAGGAAAGGCAAACGTAACAGGAGCAAGATGACTAAAGACAAACACTCTCTCTGGTGCTGGTGTAATGCAGATACGTACTGCACATAATCCAAAATAGACCATAATTTGGTTGTAAAGCTGGAGTTGAATAAATAATAAGACAGTTCACCTGACAAGGTATAACTTAAAATCACAGCAGTGAAGCCACAGTAATAAAAGAAAATCAAACAAAGCTACAGTGTATTAGGCTAGGTGTCTGGGTGCCAACAGACCATCTTGACAAATTACTGAGAGACAGTCAGTATGTGTAATTTTAAATGTGGTGCTAGAAAACAGAAAGTGACAGAACAAAAATGCAAGAGAGCTCTGGACACACTACAAGCAGGGGTGCATTGTTTATAAACTGCAATGGAACACTTTAAAACTTAAATGTCAGTCTTCATGGCTTACCTTAAAGTGAGGGAAGGTCCTTTCTAAATGATGCATTAAAACACTCTTCATTTAAGAGAAAGAAAGAAAAAAAAAGAAACCTGACATTAGTTCATGTCATCAAGCATCACACTTAATGATAAAGAATTCACAATGCATACATGTTAAGTACTGGAAAAGTAATTAAAAGCAGAGAAAGAAAAACTAAAGTCATTAATCTGTGTTAGCATCAAATTCATTTGAAATAGATATTTTTCTGGCTAGTTGACAGCATTACGTCAGAGAAACATCAGGGACTATCAAGGGAATATACAAAATGTAGTGTCAGATCGGTGTTAGAAAAATGCAAACTACAGCTTCCTCATCCATTATGAAAAAAGATACTGCAACAAAAAGATAACTTAAATATTTTAAAATACTATGCATTTTCCCAAGTGGTATAAATAATGAAGTAGCATGCAAAAGCCTTTTATGATAATGTGGTTGCAAGAACTTGATCTAGGGACCTGACTTCAATATTCATTAAATTAGTCTATTTAAATCCTGTTTTCTGAATTAATAAATCAAGTATTTAATTATATAATTATCTAATCAACTGACTGTTTAGAGTTGTAAGAGTATATATATGCCTATGGCTGTTTGACTTGGTATTTATTTCTTAAAGCCAGATGTTGCTGAGGTACTAAAAACAGCAATGAAGCCATGGACCTGCAGTAAAATGAAAACCCTGCAATACTACTATTTCCTAACATGTTTTATACTTGTGGTTGAATTCCTAACAATCTAATGGATTTCTTTGATTGGGTAAAACAGTGTTTTATATAAAAAAGCAGCAGCAGTACCCTTATAAGGAATCAGGCACATGACATGGTAACATATTATTAAGGCATTATTATTTCAGGGATAACAGTTCAAAGGTGGGTATTCCAGGTGACTCTGTCGGGTCTATATTATCTTGCTGAAAGCTGTTTCCAGTGAATACGGCAAAATCGAACTTCAAACCGTGAAAACCCACTAACGTGAACGGCCAGGTCACTGATTTTTTTCCTAGGGAAAAAAAACAGTTGGCCATCGCTGTGAAGTTGCCCTTTACCCCACTGTAGTGCAATATCGGAGTTGATATATTTAATTAGGGGGGGGGTCGGAGCAAACCCCCCCTACTTTGTAATAATTTAAATGGTCTGTGGTGTTTAGTTGGTCCACCAATTTTTTCCTTAGGAAAAAAAATCAGTGACCTGGCTGTTCACATTAGTGGGTTTTCACAGTTTGAGGTTCGATCTTGCCATATTCACTGGAAACAGCTTTTGGAAAGATAATGTAGACCCAACTCTGCCACCGCTCCTCTTTTTTCTTGCCCTTAGATAATAGCTACAATTTGATTCCCATAAAACAATGAAGTGTAAAGATTTCTCTTCTTTTTTGTGGATGATTTAAAACTGTATAGTTCATCAGATGAGGAACTGAAAGCATAACTGCAAGTGGTCAAAACTCTTTCAGATGGTGTAAGAATGTCATTTGGTCTTAATAAATGTGCAAAAGCAACCTTTAAAGCAGGAAAGCTGCAGCATCAAGAAAACATTAACCTTGAGACAGGAATGTGATATAAATGAACTTGAGCAAGAGGGAGTTTATAAATATTTGTGAACTGATGAGGGATCAACAATAAAACATGAACAAATGTGAATAAAACTTAGTAAGGAATATTTCAGAAGACTAAAATTAATACTGAAACAGAGCTAACATCTAGGAATAAAGTCTAGGCTGTAAACCAGTTTGCTCTTTCTGTCCTAACTTGGAGGTTTGGAGTGACTGACTGGCCCCAAAAGCTGTTGGACTGGTTGGACATGAAAACAACAAGGATGCTTCATGCTCATCAAATGATTTATAAAAATCAGTGTATACCAAGACTATATATTCTCCATTCTGAATAAGGTATGAACCTCCTCAGAATTGATTACATGTGTAGATGTGCAATCGTGGGACTGCATACATATGTGCTGACCTCACAAGACCCAAATGTAGTGAAAGTTTTGAAACATGAGGAGAATAAGTCTAAGATGACTTCCCTGCTTAGTTTAGCAGAAGCATATCTGCATCAATTAGGGACTGAAATCAATCCAGAAATAGATAAATATCAGCCAGCAGCTGAATGTGCAAAAAAACAAAAGAAAATGTAAGGTAAAGGATCAGACAAGAAGGCAAGAAATGTGGAAAATACATACAGTTGCAAGTATAGAAAACTCTTGGAACAACCTCATGTTGATCAGGATCGAGCACAGGAATGGTTAAGGTGAGGTAAATTTAAACCAAAAGATGAAAGGTTTATATTGGCGGTCCAAGATAGTGGACTACATTACACGTTGGTTTACAAACTCCACAGAACATGTGGAGCAACCGACAAATGTAGGTTTTGTAAAACAGAATTTGAAACAGTCGCACACCTTATTGCTGGTTTTGACATACTAATGGTAGAATGACTGTATACTGAAATGTATAATAATGTGGCAAAACCGTTGCATTGGGGATTGTGCAAACATTATAATACTGAAGTAACTGAAAAGCACTGGAGACATGAGTCACAAGGCATTATAGAAAATGATGATGTTTATATTGCATGGGATCACCCATTACCAACAGTTCAGAAAACAGATATGAGAGAACCAAATATAGTAGTCTATCAAAAGAAGACAAAAGTAGCATTGATCATCAAAATTGTTACACCCAGTGACCACAGTGTGTTATGTACAGAGAGACACAAAGTCATAAAATATTAGGATTTGCAGGCAGAAGCAAGGGCAGTGTGGAAGAAAGACCCAGACAGTTCCAATAGTAGTAGAAGAAATGAGTCTCATAAAAAAGAATTTACAATCTTACTTGGATATGTTACCAATACACGTAACTCTGTATGAATTGCAGGAGTCATTACTGGGCACATTGTGGGTGCTGTAAACAGCACTTCTAGCTAATACCAAAGATTGAAACAATACCAATTTCATGAACTTTAATCATACTTTGACTTAGGAATGGGGTCCATTTCCGTCATGGTATTAGAAACCCAAAAGACTTGGAGAAATTGAAAAAAAGCGAAATAACATAGAAAAGTTTAGTGAACAACCTGGAAGAACTTGGAAGTGAGTTCCAGAGTGAAAATGTTGGGAAACATTGACTCGACAATAGGACAGAAAGAGGATATAATTATTTGTTTGTCGTTTGTTAACCGGGTGAGAAGGCTGGTCAAATTACTTTTTTTTCAGGCATGACCAAACCCTGAAGGCAAATAGTCACAAATATCAGAAAGCAACATATACTGTTTGCTAATATACAACAAAGCAACACACACATGCAAATAATGGAGGTGTCAAACAATTGAAAGATTTAAGTGCTAGCCATTTTAAGCACATATTTAATTTAGTAGTACATATAAATATTTATTTAGAGTAGATTATGCCTTTATATATATTTACACAGCATGTATTTGTATACCTTCAGAACTGGAAATATTTTAATGCAGCTGTTCAGCAAGAGATTATACTGTTGCAAACAAGGACCCAGAGGAGAGAGGTTTTTGAGGTTAAATTTATTTGAAACAACAGACGAGAGGTATGAGTAAATGGAGTGGATATTTGAGTTGCTATAGGTTGGCTCTAGTTCTTTGACTAAGTAGTAATGGTACTATGCATGTATTAGTGAGTGAAAAAGATGGAGTACTTGAGTAATGAGATAATGGAAGACTGAAATAGCAATCTATCAGGTTTCTGCAGGTTCTAGCTTGGGCAAAGAATGTTCAATGGAAGTGATAATAATGAATGGTCTTTTATTAAGGAACTATTCCCAAAGGTGATGTTTTTTGAGTAGTGTAAGTCTGCAGGCAAATGTGGGGGTGGGGTGAAGGTGGGGAGTCTTGATTTATGAGCTTACAGACTTTGTGTTAATGGAGTTCTCTCAAATGAGAGCAAAAAGACCAGCAGGTCAACAGAGAGGTATGTAGTGGAGTCGGTCCTTTTCCCTTTTGATAAAACTGTCCCTGGCTGAGGTATCAAATGTCTGGCCTTAGAAGCGATCTCTGCAAAAGCCCTCCCAACTTAATGTGTTGCCTTCGCTTATACACGCTGACATGTTGCTCTTTGATTTTTTTTTTTTAATAAAGGAATTTTTACTATAAGCCTTGAGAAAATTATTTGTATAGCGGCATACCTATGTTGTGTAGTAATACACTGTAGCACAAAAAGCAGTGATATTGGGCTATAAATGTTCTAGATGGCATGCAATATTTGGCTGAAATTCAGGCTTCTTTTCTTATTGTTTAACAGACTGTTTCTGCAGTGCCCTTCACGCTCTATTACTCTGTTACAAGTTGCATCTGACTGTTAGAATGCGCCCGCAGACCGCCATTGCTATCCACAGAGTTTACAAGGCAAAGAAGAAATGGAAGTATGTTACCAAGTCTTTCCTCTGTATCACGCAAGCACACACACACACACACACACACACACACACACACACACACACACACACGCACACGCACACACACACACACACACACACACACACACACACACACACACACACACACACACACACATGCATGCACACTCACACCTACCTTAAATCATGTCTTTGGAATGTGGGAGAGAACTGGAGCACCAACAGAAAATACATGCAAATACAGTAAGGACATTCAGACTTCACACAGGTGGTGTGTTGGTAATGCTACCCACTGCACCACTGTGCCACATCCTTGCAAAACAGAGCTAATGGTGGCCTGTTTTATGTGCAACAGTAACTGTTTTCAAGAAACATTCCAAGGTTCTGCCTTGCAAAGTTTACTTAAAGCCTGATAGACTTCTGATACTTCTTAAGTATGTTGATGTTGTCAAATACATAATTAGACAAAATTACAACCAGGTTATGCACATTTGGTTTAAACTGAGCAGCAGACAGATACTTTAGGATGAGAGGATAGAGAATGAAAAAGCAGGATAGGTGGATCTATTGCATTATGTGTGAGCTAATAGTTCAGTTTTGTGAGAAGGACCAGGATGTAGTATATGGATTTAAATAGGAAGAGTGGAATGTGAAGTGAGAGAACTTGGGGAAAATGATGTGTCTACTATGGTCTGGGGTAATGAATAGAAATAATAGAATGCAGAAATTCGGAGGTGGATTTGGCCTGAGGTAATCAGAGAGAGGGAGTACAAGAAAGAACGAGTGTGTGCGGTGGGGGGGGGGTGGAATTGGGGGTGAATTATAGATACAGGACTGAGGAACAGGCTGTAGACAGGTACAAAAATGTAGGCATGAGTCTGGCCATGGAGAAACAGGCAGACATTTAGAGATAGAAGAGAGGCAGGGGAATAGGTAAAAAATGACAAGATGGAACTAACCTAGAGGAATTTAGGAGACAGGTACAGAGTGTAGGGTAGGAACTTAGGAAGGGGAAGGTAGAGCAGCAAAAGGAGGAGAGGGAAGGGAAGGAGGAGAAGAAAAGAAGAGTTAGGAGTGGAAATGGAAGGGAAAAGAGGGAGACCGGCAGAAGGAAGAAAAGGTGGAGGAGGAGCAGGAAAGCAGCATTAAGAGGAGAGGAAGCCAGAAACAGGCAGTAAGGAGGAGAGTTTGTAGGAAGAATAGATGAGGGATGGAAAAGTGATAAGATGCTACACGGAAGAGATGGTAACATTGGAGAAGGCTGAAAATAGTTCAGCTGGAGAGGAAAAAGATTACTCATAGCAGAGGAAATGAGAAGGTGCAGGAAGCAAGTCAAGAGAGGATAATCACTATGATGACAAAAAAAAAAGGATTTTGACGACTGTACTCTGTCATGAACATAATTAAAATTCTAGGCAAGTGAGCTAAAAGACAGCATGTTACAGTAAAACCTATTTCAGAGGTTGTACAGAGTTTGGATAAGTGGTTGGAAGAAACAATCTCAAAAGTGTTGCCTATGTCAATGGCCATCGCAAAAACAGGGGAGAGGATTAGAGATTATAATAACCAGCTTTGGCACTGGTCAAGGGGGAAGAACTTGGGACTGGTAGAGGGCTGGAGCGACCTCTGTGAAGAGAGCAGCTGGGTCAGTATGTGCGACAGCAGTGCTCATATTTTGTTTGCAAACATACAGCTTCTTGGTCATAACTTAAGCCTAAGATGGAAGGGGATTTTTGTGTGTGTGTGTGTTTGTGGTTGTGTGTGTGTAGGGGGGGGTTATGTAAGTAGAATGTATGGCTAGGTACTTCGGCTCCATTCAAGAAGAGAAAACAAACTCAGAACATTGCATAGGAAAGAAAAAACAAGACTGATTGGTTACATGGTTTTGTAGTTTTAGTCTGCAATGCAAGTTATCAGGAAATAAAGATGAAAAAGGGAAGCAGATATTGCTGGCATCACAGAAACATGCAACAGTAACAAAGAGGGTTGAGAAATGGAGCTGCTTGGTTATAGGATGTTTAAAACTGAAAAAGAAGATAGGAGGGGTGGAAGTCGAAGGCAGATCAATGTATGTAAGGGAGTACAACAGATGCATGGCCAATGATGAGAAACAACACCATCCAAAGAAAGGGGTGGGAGAGGGGCAAGGGTTCAGAACCTAGGGTAAATACTTGTGATAATAATAGAAGAAGCAATAGGAGAGTGCTGGAGTTTCAGTGTAGTGTCTTTGACCCAAGTTCAAATTAAGGTAACTGAAGGAGAGAATAAAGGAGCTGATATTATAAGGGGGGGGGGTTGCATTCATGGAAATCTGGATCTGACAGGAGCAGTGCTTCCCAAATCCAGGCCAGGGAGTCAGTGGAGAGTTGATTGAGTTCTTAAGTAATGCGGGTGTTGTGGGTAGATAGAGAGTGGAGGGTTGGTGGTGGTGCTGGATTTTGGCAGGTGCTGGTGCAGGGCTGTACAAGAAATGATAGAATTTTAAGGGAATGGAGTGTCCATTTACTAGCAGTGAGCATGCCGCTGCATGTGAGTGTGTGTGTGGGGGCAATAAGAACCAATGCAATGTGTGGGATTTCGGGGGGGCAGATGACGCTAGCTTGGGAGACAAAATCATAAATGAGTTAAAGGAATAAAGACCATTTTAAGAGCTAATCATGGATTAAGAATGGAGTACTCGGGTCCTTGGGCAGCACTATAAGAAAAATGCAAAACAGGAAAAGTAAAGAAAGGCTAGTGGTAAGGTGAAAAAATAGTGCATACTAAGTGTTTAATGGAGGATATGGGGAAGAAGGGGAGGCACAGTACAAGGAGCAACAAGAAAGGTAGCCAAGGATGTAGCAGAAAAGATAAAGAAGACAAACAAAGGATTTTTATGTATATTATAGACAGATGGAAGAAACAAATGGGCTTGGTAAGGCTTAATAAGAAAGGGGAAATATCACAAAAAAGAAGGTAAAATGTTATTGTGGAAAGGTGCTTGACCATAGTGGAGAAGACAGTGTAAGGACACCAGAAGTGAGCAAGAGAAGGTGTGTGTGTGTGTGTGTGTGTGGGGGGGGGGGGTAAGTTACTTAAGACTGGAAGAACAGCAAGAGTGACACCCTTGTAGTGGTGGCTGGGGAGAAGTAAAAACCAAGGGAACTACAGGCATGTTCGTTTAACAGCAGTGACAGGGAAAGACACTGAGATAATGCTGAAGGAATTGCTGTTTGCCTTCCTAGAGGACAAAAATCTTCAGGACAGAAGTCAGTCTGGGTTCATAATAAGAATATGCCATCAGACAAGCATGATCACATTTTATGAGTTTTTTTAAAGGATACCTCAACTGGACAGTTTCTGCAGATGTAGTCTAAATTGATTTCACCAATGTATTTGACTCAAGGGAACTTGGTAGTAAAAGAGATTGGGATAGGACTTAGCTAGGATAAGTGGGATGTGCCATAGCTGAAGAGTAAGTTACAGAGGGCTGTGGTGACAAGGACAATATTGTGAATAAGAGAAGTGAGAAGTGAAACATCTCAGTGGACCATTCTGGATCTAGTAGGCTTCAGTGTGTCCTTTTTCAAACATATCTGAGGGAATACATAAAATCATACTCTTCACTGGCAATACAAAAACACAGCAATCAAGGATGGGGACGAATCTAAGGCAGTGATGGTGAACCTTTTGGGCACGGCGTGTCAAAAATTTGGAAAAGTCTATCTTGACTGCTGGCGTGTCACCCCCCACCCCCACTAACAAAAGGAAAACAATTCTTTACATATTCATTTATTTAAAAAAATACAGTCCAATCATGTGTGCTGCTGTGTATTATGAAATTAAAAGTAAAATCACTGTCTTACAACAGAGAGAACTATATGTGCACTGATAATTGGGCTTAAAATATTGCACTAAAAGTTACCCTACCTGTAATAGTAATTTTGAATTGAACTAAAATAATATGCAACGGACTGCATTTTATATGATGCGTGTCATAGGTTTGCCATCACTGATCTAAGGAAAAACTTAGAAACATTGGTCAAGTGGGCAGAAAAATGGCATTTGTTGTTCACTACAGACAGTTATAAAGTACTGGACTTGGGCTATATCAACCGTGGTGTGAAGTATTAGCTTGTGGATTAAAAATGATAGAAACAGAATAGGAAAGGTATCTAATGCTGACAGTCCCCCTCATTCTAGTCTCCAGCAACTTCTATGCCTCACCTCTCATTTTTAATTTCTTCATGTTTTATTCATTAGTTGAATCATGTCTAATGTGTAGTATAACTAATGATGCAATATTGTTAATTCACATATATTGAGCCCATGAAAATTCTCTTAAAAACTCTGCTTTGCATTTTATTTAATAACTGCGCATGCAGTATTACACTCTGTTAGCTAAGGTTATGTATTTTAACTTCAGACGTACAGCTGAACATCATCTCATGAAACGCTACACTGTGAATAATCACAACTCTTAAGTTGTCTATGCACATTATCGACCTTAACAGTATTGCAAAAAAAGTATTTTAGAAAGGGGCAACAGAATTTGAAGAAAAGTAGTTTTGCAGGGGGCAAGACCTCCTGTATTCCCCACACCCATGCATCTCTAAATATGCTAACTTTAAGATAGCACAAGCTTCTTTACCCTCCCTCCTCCACAGTAGCAATAAAAACTACATATTTTTCAAGCGAACCGAAGAGTTTCAGAAAATTGACTATATCTATATTGCTTGTACACTGTGCAATATTCACCCTGTATCCCATTAATTTCACCATATGTCTGTGACATATATTTACTATAATGGGCTGGGGTGTGGCTGAAATTGATCAATTAACTTACCAATTTGTAAGCCATAAATAAATAGACAGATGCCTATTTAACTGACATTGCTTAAAGTCTATAAGGAAGATTGTCATTTCTGATGCTGACACAAGTTATGCAACAATGCTGGCATACAAGAAAGTGTAAAAATACTGAGAAGTGACACTACACTGTTTTTGAAATTGTTTAAAACATGAATGCTTAAGTTCTGAGCCAAAAGAAAATGCTACTATTGCATCTGAGAAGCAAAAATCCAGGAAATATGTATGTAGCAGTAGGGAAAAGGTAAAGGTAGCACATTGGGAAAGATATCTAGGTTAATAGTATATCATGATCTTAATAGAATGATTATGAGATAATGGTTTGTTAGGCTGATAGAGTGCTGGGATGGACAAGAAATATCATTAGTAGAAAAGATGTCACTTGATTATTTGTATAAAGGGTTGGTCAGGCCCCATCAGGGCTATTTTGTATAGTTCTGAAGGCCTTCTTTATGTAAATGCATAGGAGGGTTGAAAACGATTTGACACAGATCAGCAGAATTGCTACACAGTCTGCATCAAAAGCAACATAAAGTGTGACCAGATGTGTTTCTGGAATATATCCTTGATCCAAGGAGTCAGGAAAGGGGGGTGTGGCAAAAACCTGTATGTATCTCAAGAAATCCATACTGCCCAGCTGAGTACCATTTAAAAAGAACAGGGGGGCAGTCTTGGGGTAAATTTTCTGTTTGTCATGCATAGATTGTTGCTTTCGTTTATCCTTAATCAATAAACTTCTTCAGACAAAAATACAAGGGAAATGACATATTTAAATACAAAAAATAGGATGACATCACTTCCTATCCTTAAAACTTTAAACAGTTACACAAAAAATTATTATTTAAAAATAAAAACCAAATGTTACAAAAATTCATAAAATAATGTTGTTATTCATTAACTCCCAGTTGTAAAAACAACTGGAAGCCTAACGAAACAAAGCTTTCATTTTCAACAAACTCATGATGGAGACAGTCTCATTCAAGCCAGGAGATACTGAAGCGTTTAATTTTAATTGCCACATTAATTCTCTTTCTTCTAGTAATAATGAAATGGGGCCCCCTCTCCCATTCTCATGAATTTTATATATCACTAGAAACTGAAATGAGTGATCTGGAAAGGTTGACACATGTCTTGCTAAAGCATTTAATGTATTATTTATAGAAATAGCATAGACATGTTCATATATCCTATTTTTGAGGGTCCTGTCAGTCTTTCCTATATAATATGATTGGCAATTACGACATAA
The DNA here is from genome assembly GCF_019279795.1 of Protopterus annectens. NCBI lineage: Eukaryota > Metazoa > Chordata > Ceratodontiformes > Protopteridae > Protopterus > Protopterus annectens. The sequence continues at coordinate 451,916,547 of NC_056743.1, forward strand.
TGCAGCGTAAACTACCCCTTTACTATTACAGTTAAACTTACCCTTTATAGCAAAAATATTCCCATTAATTTCAACTTTTTTTGTCACTAAGATGTGTTTGCACATATTACAAGTTCCACACTTTGACATTCCACAGTGTGGCATATAATCAACTAATTTCTCCATTTCTATAATATTCTTTAAATTCCTTCCTTTCCTAAAGGTAATAATTGGTCTTGTACCCAGGCATTCCTTCAATGGACCATTATCTGCAATAAATGACCAATTTTTAGTAATAATATTCCTAATAATATTTGCATCCATGGAAAAAGTTGTTATAAAATTCATGCCTTTAAAATCCTTGACATTTGTTTCATTATCATACAAAGCAGGACACATATTGTCCAGATGTTTGTTGAAAATGAAAGCTTTGTTTCGTTAGGCTTCCAGTTGTTTTTACAACTGGGAGTTAATGAATAACAACATTATTTTATGAATTTTTGTAACATTTGGTTTTTATTTTTAAATGAAATAATAATATTTTTTTGTGTAACTGTTTAAAGTTTTAAGGATAGGAAGTGATGTCATCCTATTTTTTGTATTTAAATATGTCATTTCCCTTGTATTTTTGTCTGAAGAAGTTTATTGATTAAGGATAAACGAAAGCGCTAATCTTACATTTGAATTGTGTCCAGAGTGGTGTTCTTTCCTGCTTTTTACTGCATTTGGTGTTTTGTTTTACTTTCGATGCATAGATTGATGCTGTTGAAAATGGACAAGGAACTTTGTTTTATGTTGCTAGGGTGGCCGTTCCTCTGCAGGCTATACCTGTCCCTCCAAACCATTCTATTGATGTTGCAAAAAAGGTTTAGATCTCTAGACCAACTATTTCTTATGCCATTTGACTTGCTGAAGTGCAATAAATCCATCAGTGATGGGTCAGAGGATTCCTTGTATGCCAGACACAGGTCACCTCTTAGCAGTCTGTAGGATACCAAGTATAGTGACAGAGCTTTGAGTTGGTCCATGTAGGACATGTTGTTTAGGCCTTGTGTCATTTTAGAAAAGTATCTCTGTGGGCATTCCAGTTGTTGCATGTGCCTAGAAAGATGCATACCAAAGACAGCATTATATTCAGTGAATGACCTAATGAGGGCTGAGTAAAGGGGGATACAATGACATCCCTAGATCTAGACACAATCCCTTTGTTTATAAGCTGTGCAATATAGAAGGACTTTCTTACAATAGACACATGTTGGTCAAAATTTAGGTCAATGTCCCCATAAGTGCCCACATCTCAAACAACTGGGTCAACTCTTAGGGGTCTTTTGTCAATGTGATAATTCCCTGGGGTAGATGACTTCCCAAAGGATACAATAATGCATTTTTTGGCATTAGTTTCAGTCCAGGATTTTGGCACCATTTAGTTATTTGAGACTAACCTTCCTGCAGGATGGCTAAGTCATTTGGGGATTCAATGACTGCTCCTAGCTTGTAGTCATCTGTAAACTTAGTAAGAACCCTTTGGTATTGACCTTTACTTCAGAAAAGTAGATGCCAGTCAAGAGAGGTCCCAGCACTGAACCCTGGGGGACTCCACTGGTGACTGGTCTCTTTGTGGGGGTAACCTCCCCTGTTTTGATTATTTGAGTCCTATCTGTAAGACAATTTGCAATACAGTGGGTGACATAGGGTTTTATTTTCCTAGTTTATTTAGCTTTTCTTCTATGCCTGAGTAGGAATTGTCAAAAGTTTTGGCCAGGTCAAGGTGTGCATTGTGTACCATTTTGCCTTCATCCATTGCTTTGGTGAAACTTTTCAAACAAATGCACCAGGATGAGTAAGCATGGCCTACTTACTGCTTGTCATTGTATACATATTTGGTATTGTGTTTATTTTTTGCCATTGTAGTACAATGATAATTCATCGTGGTGCTTTTCATGATACTTGTCTACTCTACAGCTATGCATTGGGTTGATTTGTCATAACATTTGTTTGTATGCTCACAGGCTGACATTCAATTTGGTCATTTTGATTGATGTTCTAGTATATTTAAACATTTTCAAACAAATGAACAAATAAGAATAGGATTTAAAGATGATCTGAGAAATTGAGGGGGATCAAACAAACTATCCTTATCTGCTGTGCAGATCTATATTTTACAGCAGACAAATGCAGAATTAATCTCAGTCTTATATTCTAATATCTAACAGCAATAGTCTCTCAATAAGTGCCAAACTTTGATATTAAATTAATTAATTCAATTAAGTGATTATACTTGTGTGGAAAAGTTTTTTTCCAGTTTTAGAAATGCACTAGTTTGACAGTAAGTTCGATATTTAAAGGTTAAAGGCCAGATTCTATCATTACACGGACTCCTATGCAGAGGTGTATACCTGTACCCTGTATAACCATTTAAGCAGTTGTATAGAATCAGCTGTACCTGACCAGATTAAAACCAGGTCTTGCCAAAAAAACAAGCCACTCTGGTGGATCCCTAGTATAAACAGGCTATACAACAAGAGAAAGTAGTAAGGAAACCCTTCTATGTGACACATCTTTTAAGTAAAAGCATCACATCTAGATGTAAGGATATTATAATTCCATTATACTCTGCTCTCATCAGACCACTAATTGACTATAGCGCTCCCTTTTGCATGTACCTCACTAGACACCTGCAACAATTGGAGAGACCACAGAGGTTTTTCACCAAGAAATTACAGGTTACAAAAAAACAAGTCTTACGTGGAAAGACTGAACACCCTGTCATTGTATTCTGTCTCCTACAAGTTGTTAAGAGGTGAACTGTGCCTGGCTTACAGGGCAGTCTTTAACCTGGCCTTGATGGAAATGCTGCATAACTGCATGAGGATTACTCACTCCAAGGATCTTAACTTAGCCTCTGATATGAACAGGTCATGCTGCAGAGATAGATATATCTCCCGGAGACTGCAGCTTCTCTGGAACAAGCTTCTAATTCACGTGAAACAAAGACCCTCCCTGACCCTCTTCAAATGCAACCTAGATCAATGACTGCAAATTAACTCCTGTGGTGGCATTCATGTCCCTCCTGGATAGATGAAGTCATTAGTAAATACTACAGACCCCTACCTCTGAGAAGTTGTGCAAAGTTCACTCACCTAACAACCAACAATTGGGGCAACTTGGGATAAATATGGCTAGGCTTGTAATGGCTCTAGGGCTGTTAGCCTAGGAACCTTCTATGAACCTATTACCTATAACAGTTCAGGGTTAAAGGTCAAATTAAACTAACAGGGCCATTAAAGTGCATGCTCGATTGTACTCATCACTGAAGTAGACTATTATTTTGTATGAGAACTAATTTAGTTATGTTAAAAATATACATGAAAAGGTTTTCAGGTATTTTTTTACATTGTATTAAGTCTAACACTCTCCTTCTATTGTGACTAAAAATCACTAATAACAGCATGAATTCAGGAGAAATGGTAGGCAGCGTAAATCAGTTTTGTTACTTTCATTGCTACAGTCTTTTCATGTCTTCTTGTTTATGACTGTATAAAAATATTTATGTCTCTCGTGTGTTTTATGAACATTTTGTTTCATATTCACTCTGTATGGAAAACCTTTAAGGTGCCTGTAAAGTTCAGTGTATATTTAATGGACGCTTTTACCAGCATCTTATTCTGAGTTGGGGACTAGCCGACTCCAAGTTGGAACCTGGCACAGTATTGCTCCACTAAGCTGATACTAAAGGAGAAGCACAGCAGTTTTAGTCTCTGTAAGTCATTACATTGTTTTTAAGAAGGGGCATAACTTATTAAAAACACAGACTATAAAGATTCAAATAAATTATTCATCACTGGTAATTTTGTGCTTACTCTTAACAGCTGAGTTTGCTTCTTCAGAGATGATCATAAGCCTTTTTTTATTTAATTCTCAAAAGTTTGGGTGACACCATATAACACTGGTTCTGAGACATTATAACCTGTGTGATAAATGGACATTTCCTATATTAGTGTGGACAACTTCAGAAGTGCAGAATTGCCTTTTTTTTATTTTTGTTAAAAAAAAAAAAAAAAGAAAAAAAACTTTTGAAATGGTTTTCTGTTCATTTGTGAGAACTTAAGAGTGAATGGCATTGTTTCACAATATTCTATGCATCAGAATACATCAGTGTTAAGCTATTACTGATGTCATGCCTTCAGGCAAACTGACTGCAAAGATAAAGTTAATTGCAAAGTCATTACCACATAAGAGTTTTTGCATCAAGTTCTTTAACCCTCGTGCCCTTTGTTACAGATTTCAGGTCTGGATAAGGCACGTGTTTCCTGCATTTGATACACTCTGCTGTAGCTGAAGAAGCTGAATGCAGCAGCCCTAAGGCTGCAAGACACTTCCAGAAGTCACAGTGAAGTGCTGTTTTATTTGTTAAATGGGTAAGTGAGTTACTCCCCAGCCCCTTTTCATCCATGATCCAGGTCATAGGTGCAAGTGTAAATGCAATATATTAATATGCTGAAAGTGCAGTTCAGCCAGCTGAACAGTGTGTTTTTGGGAACTGGGAAGAAACCAGAGTACCTGGAGACATCCCTCATAGACATGTGGAGAACAAACAAACTCCACCTGGAAAGTGACCAGAAGTCAAGACACTGGAATTATGAAGGCATAGATCTTACCACTGAGTCATCAAGTTACTTCTCTTTGTATGTGTGTGTGTGTGTGTGTGTGTGTGTGTGTGTGTGTGTGTGTGTGTGTGTGTGTGTGTGTGTGTGTGTGTGTGTATTTATGTATTTGTTTTCTGATGATCAGGCAAAGCACTTTTGTTTGCTATAATCTTGCTGTGTGTGGTCGGAGCAGAGTTATGTTTGATAATTCGTTCACATGCTAATATTTCATAAGTACTGCCAATCCAGATCTAAAAATAAGGTGAATAATTTAACAAACAGCTAAATGGGGTCTAAGTAAGGGATGCAGCAGAGGTTGATGTTCGGCTAATGGTAGCAGCTTTCTGTGAACACAGAATTAAATATTACAGCAATCAATGTGCTTTGCCCTCTGGAGCCTTCCTTATTGCCTCAGCCTTTAGGCAGCAAAGCCAAAGTGCACATTAAGAACTGCTGAGTGCAGGAGGTGCAGAAGGATTTGCTGGACTAGAAAGACTTTTAAAGTTAAGCTATTCCTGGTTTCTTTCGATCCTGTTCTCCTGTTCCCTGTCTGCAAAGTTCAGCTTACCTGCAGGGCTTTTCTTAACAACTTACTTATTGTATATCCCAGCTGCTGTAATGCAGTCTTCAGCAATCCTGCGAGACCTTGCATTTCAAGTAGCATTTCACCATTAGCTGATTACAAGAAGCCTCTATTTTCTCTTAAACTAAGTGGTAGAATTGCAAAGCTAAGGCGTTTGTATGACCTTTTCCTGTTTGCATGTGAATGTTCAGAAGGGAACATTGTGCTATGCTTAGTATCTTAACTACATACATTTTGTTATGCTCCTATGGTCCTGCTGGAAATGCTTGTCCTCTGTAGTTGTTATAGACTCTCTTAGAGGCCGGGTTCCCAGAAAGGAAATGATATGCTCCAGAAACCTTTGAGTGAAGAGCATACCTCTCAAGTCTCCAGATTTTTGCAGAATGTCCAGATATTTGGCTCATATTTTTGGTCTGTTCTTCATAAAATTTGTGTTTTTCTGGCAAATGACTTGGATGATTTGACCATTGAAGTCACTAAATAATGAGATACATTTGAGTTTCAGACTTCAAATCCTTCAGGAAATGTATGTTAAAACAAACCCTGTTATTCTAGCAACTTTCTAAGTTTATAAGAGCAATATTTAAAATATGTCCCTATTTTTGGGCCTTTGTCCCCCCCCCCATTTTGTCGGGCTTTGACCAGATTTCTTGCACTAAGAGGTTGAGAGATATGGTGAAGAGCTATTTCATAGTTTTCTGTTTTTAGCAAGATGAAACATACTAAAGGAAGCAGTACACTGCAGTCCATTTATTTTAGCCTTGATTAACTGAATTAACCTCTCTAGGAACAAGTGACTTCTTTCAGCAATGAACTACAAACTTTGATCTAATTGTGTGACATTCAGAAACCACTTTGTATGCCATCAGCAATTCCAAGAATCAAAGTAGGTATGCAGGATTTAGCTCTTTTGCATGAACTATATTATGTTGCCAGTCAGGGGTGATAATGACAGAGATATTTCATTGCAATGTTGCTAGTGTTGGCTGTAGGATCTAGTGGGATAAAGGCATGACTCACTGTGACCTGGAGTGTGCAGGTTTGATTAGTAGCCTGCACGCTGACAGGGCCAGCTGGGACTGGAAAAGGCATGACGAGCTGTTTCTGGAGGGAGGATGTGAGGTCATGTTAAGACATGCATGATGTTACAGCTCCTGATGGTGATTGTGGTGATGTTCATCACCATGGATGTGCGACAAGTCCATCACAGTGCCTATGTGCACGTTTACCTGTCAGTGTTACTTGGCATGCAGGAGATAGGGAATAACATAAAAAGAGAAGATCACTCTGAGCAGCACTAGAGATGCTGCAAGCTCATTCCCCACTTCTACTCGCTGAATAAAATAATCTAGTCTGCCAGTATGAGGGGCAGGCACCTCCAAATCCAGGAATAAATAGGAAAACCAGATTGGGAGACCCAGAATTTGGAAATAATCACATTATAGAGCAATAGCTGATGATATAATCTTCTGGTTGCTGCAGAGTAAAAGTGAAAAAACAAAAAAGAGTGGTGTTATGACTTGGACTCCAAGAGTTTATACGAGAAGTGGAACAGATATTATACATTTTTTGATACAGAGGAGAGACTTGACTAAGTTAAGGGGGTAACAACTGCCATTTTAGCAACACTGTTTTGAATATGGCTTACTACCAAAAGGAGTCGGGGGGGGGGGACAAAACCTAGGTAATGAGGTTGTGATAAACATGAGGGCAAATCTGCCAAACCTGCCCAGCTGGGAATAGATGCAGGGGTGTGGTCGCTTATTGTGAATATTACAGATGTATACTCACCAAGCTTATAAATGATACACTGTGAGCATCATGAAGTTTAGTTAGCTTGAAAAGTCAGCAAGTGGACAGGGTCCAACTATTCAGGTCAAAACAACTAGAAAAAAATATGAAAGAATAGCCTTTTGAGCTATTTCAGCTAAGCTAAAACACCAAGCAGTTGTAGTAAAAAATATTTGTAAATTAAACTCCAAACAGTAGTAAAAAATCTTGTTGTGATCAAAATTTCTTCACTTTTGCGAATAAAAACAGCATCACCTTCTTTGTGCCAAAATAACAAATCCAAACAGTAGTAAAAAATCTTGTTGTGATCAAAATTTCTTCACTTTTATGAAAAAAACAGCTTCACGTTCTTTGTACCAAAACAACAAATCTTCTTGTTGCAATTAAAATAGCTTCATTTCTTAGTAGCAAAACAACAAATCTTTATTGAGTGAAACATATATAAATTGGCAGATAAGCGCTGTGCTCATTTACCTCAATTTTAAATAACTGAGACAACAACACTGAAGTTGCATTTTAATGAACACTCACATTACCGACAGTGTAACCAGGGAAAGGAGGCAGTCGGCCAACAGTAACAAAAAAAAACATACAGAAGCATGTCAAATCCATCCAAGTGGGGGGCTGCACCCCCCCACACACCCCTAACTAAATGTACCAACTCTGAGAATGCACTATAGTGAAGAAAAGGACAAACTCCCAAATGTTGGCCAATTGCCTTCGATTCCTGGTTAGACTATCACCAATGTAAGTGTTCATTAAAATGCAACTTTGGTTTTGTCGTCTCGGTTATTTAAAATTCGAGTAAGTGAGATTTTGTTTATATGAAGTGGACCCATATATGGGTTCCGTGTGTTTTTTATGAACGTATGTTTGTTCAACAAACACAGAGGTGTGATTTAACACTGAACATATAGAATGTCGAAACAGATAAGTGGTGTTGGGAGTGAAAGCTCATGTGTGTGTGTGTGTGTGTGTGTGTGTGTGTGTGTGTGTGTGTGTGTGTGTGTGTGTGTGTGTATCTGAGTTATGGTTAGGTTCTGGGATGAGTGAATTATAGCTGTTGTGTGTTTGTGTGAGAGTTTGTGTGTTTTATGTTAACAGTTAGATTAAGGGATAGATGAAATGTTGTTTGTGAGTGTCTGTATATCTATCCTGTGTAGTAGAAGTGTTACAGGAAGGTTTTAATGGTGGTAAGGTGTAGGGTTAGAGTTGGGGGAAAGCGCAGCATTAGGGTTAGCACCCATTACTAAGCTGGTGAAGGGGACAGAGTTATGAAAAAAATTAATGGTGAAAATTATCCTGTACTTACTACCAAAAGCTATTCTTTTGCCTTGATTTCTATTTGGAAATAAGAGGGACTCATAGTGAGTATTCTGACGTGTAGACTAGGCTGTATAAATTGAAAGTTTGTAGGTTCTGGCTGGTAAAGCCATCAGTTAGTCACAATTTCTAAAAATATATCACTTGGACCTGGAGATACAGTGCTCATTTATCAGAAAATGCAACATGTAAAACACTAGACAAAATAAATTTAGAGAGCTGCTTTCTGGTGTTCTTGCTGGAATCAAAATGGATCCTTAATAGTAAAGAATTATACAATATTAATTTAATTTTTTTTCCATTTTTGGCGTGGAGATGATCATTATTTTAATTCCAGTTTAGGAGATGTCTCTGTGAGCTTCCAGTCTTCTGTATTACTTTGTGCTTGTTCAACATTACTGTGTTATGATATGCTGATGTAAAAAAGGTGGTGGTAGCCACCAATCAAGAAAGTAGAACAGTGGCTTAGCCACTTAGAATTAATATATAATCTGTTCACTTTCACACAACACACAGTAGTAAAAGTTTTAGCTTATGTTAAACTCCAGGGCTGGTAAGACCCCTCAGAGCCCATAGAGTTGTTTTGTTACTGCACATGGAATTTGCTTCCTACACGACACAAAATGTATATACATAGCTGGACAAAAAACATCAACATGCTGACGGGTAAAAAAAAAAACTTTACAGTTACCATCTTTTCAACTATATAGTAATAATTTTCTGTCTCATAACAAGTACAAAAACAAGCATTTGTCAATGCTAAATTTTGAATTGCATTGATAATGGACTGCAGGATTGTAGTAGAAAAGAGTTGGAGAAAGTTCCAAAGCAGCAGTTTTGAAAGCTGATTGTAATACCTGTTTCTTGGCTGTATAACTTTTGTTTACACGTCTTGTTTGTTCAATATTTTGTTATGTACAATAACTTATTTGTGTCTTTTACTTAACATAGTCATCTGTCTCTTGCCAATTGAATTCATGCATTGCTTACACAGACTAACAAGACAATCATATATTTTAGAGGTGAAATGTTTTTTACTGATTATTTCTAAGTGCACCATTGTTTTGATGTGTTTTCTTGACATATGCTTGTCTTTACAAGTATGATGTCATCTAAAACTTTTTACCAGATATACCAGTGCTTTATTTCTGTTCAGCTGCTCTTTGGAAACAAACATTTTATGTTTAATTCTACTAAATTACTGATAGAGTTCACGCAGCTTTGCTAGTATAGAAGACAGTTTGATTACTTACAGATACTTACAGATTTTTATATGTATGAAACTATGATTAATTAATGGCTTTACCAGCCAGAACCTTCAAACCTTCAATTTATGCAGCCTAGTCTACACATCGCTGAATGAATAACTGAAAGAACAAAAGTATGTATATTTCTATATATACTTATCTAATTTTCTGAATTACTTATAGTGTAAACTGATGAAAAATGCTCTTTATGTGTTAAGGAAATGTGACAAAAATTTGTGGCTTTTTCTATTAAAAGAGAAATCTGAATGCCATCTGCTGGTATTTATCAACAATGGCTGGCTCAGAAATTTCAGTATAGCTTTAAGACTATACTGACTTGAAAGCATTAAATTTGCCATGGTGATTGAGCAAGCAATAATGTATATGTTTATCTCTAATTGTTGTATGGATTAGTGTATAAACTAAACAAAATGTTGCTATTTTCCTGTTTTGTATGACTATGGGCAGGATTCACAAAGGCTTGCACAGAGTCTAAGAGTAGTGTAAGACTCCATGCAGCCCTCGCGATCCAGGAACAGCCCGAAATTCCGTGTAAGAGACCAGCTAAAACGTCTCTTACATGGACTGGGCGTGGATATGCTAATCACCTCACTTGCAGCCAAAAGGCATGCAAATGAGGTAGATTAGCGATCCACGAAGCCCAAACCAGCCTGTGTAAGAGCCGTGTTAGCTGCAGAAATGTACTCAGTTGACAACTGAGTACGTTTCTGCAGATAACACAATGGAGCCATGTCAGCTCCAAATAAAGGATGCATATGTGTCAGGCAGCATGCCAATGGCCAAATATGTGGCCTTTGGCAAGGTACCCCGATGCAAATATGAGAAATAAATATTTTTTTTTCGGCGATGTTTAAACGCAGCGCAGCCCTGCGCAAACGGGCTGCACTATATAAAACATAAAATGAAGGTTATAAACCCACAAATGTGGGTTTTATGCAATACATGGATTTACAATGCAGTGACCAGCAGAGCAAAAACAACATGGCCACTGTTTAGTGGTTGCTAAGGGGGGAAGCTGAGTCTAAGACATGTAACTAAGCATTAGTAGGCAATCTGATGTAAATGAGTGTTAGGATACTGAATCCCACTGTCACATAGCAAATGAGCACATTCTGAGGAGTGTAAGAGTTACATAAGGGGAGGAACAGAGTAGGAGATAGGTGACATCACAGGGGGGAATGGCAGAAAGAAATGCAGTTCGTTGGAGGTCAGTGTTACATGACAGATGTCAGACACATATCATGGAAAGAGGAGTGCCACAAGATAAGTATGGGAAAGTCAAGAAATGGAAGGTGTACACTGTTGCCAATACCAAAGTTTCTTGCTGGGCGTGCATGCGCACGTGTGCGTGCCAGGAGGCGCGAGTAGGGCAGTGTGCGCACGTGTAAGGTAGACTGAGCATGTGGGAGCCTGTAGGCAGACTTGTAAGACTGTTTGAGCTGGTGTGCGCATGTTTTAACCCGAATAAGAAGATTCTAAATAGTGTAAGCATGTGTGCGCGCGTGTAAGCCACTGTGAGCGTTTTTCTGCTGGTATGCGCGTTGCTCCCCCCTGAGGAAACAGAAAGGAAAAAGGAAGCAACAGAATTAGTAGGAAGCTAGCAGGGAATACTGCTGGAGCTAGCAGGTGAAAACAATTAGAAGCAGGCAATTACACAGGCAGAATAGTAGCCCAGCCCAGCACTTAAAACTCTGTAAACAGCAGTGCAGGATGTTTCTCTCAAGAGACACTGCAAGACAGAAGTAAGCTATTAGAAGTTAAAACTGAAAAAGCTGAACTCAGAGCAGAAATGCTAGGGGCTGCCATAGCTGTCATAAGGAGACATAGGCGACTTGCTGAGGGTGGTGACAATGCAAATGGTGCCAGACAACCCACAGTGAGGAGACGGAGAAGAGTGTACAGGCCCAGGGTCACCTACCACGGGTTACATGAGCTGGAGATAGTGGAGCGCTATAGAGTGGACAGAGACCTCCTGCAGCAAATTGTCAAGCTGTGCAGGCCACGCCTCATACACAGAACCAACAGAGGGGAACCCATCCCAGTGAAAACCAAGGTATGTGTTGGCCTAAGAATACTAGCAACAGGTACCTTGCAGAGACCAACTGGTGATATGATGGGGATATCACAGGCATCAGCCTCCAGGGTACTGCACCAGTTCCTGGATGCCATGTCAGCACATGTCGGTGATCATGTATATTTCCCCAATGCCTGTGAGGTATTGGCCAGCAATATGCGTCTCTTCCAGCAAATAGTGGAATACCCTGAGGTAGTGGGTGCAATAGACTGCACGCACATATGCATCAAAGCACCAGCTGGTGAGCGGGGTAGGGCCTACATAAACTGCAAGGGCTTCCCCTCCATCAACTGCAGGTCGTGTGTGATGCCCAGGGCATAATAATGAATGTGTGTGCTGGCTGCCCTGGGAGCTACCATGATTCCCATATCTGGCATTTGACGCAGCTGTACCAGACATTTGCCAATGGGGACATCCCACATGGACACCTAGTTGGGGGATGCAGGTTATGCACTGGAGCCATGGCTGATGACACCCATCAGAAACGCACACACACCTGAACAGGAATGCCATAATGAGGCACACGCACAAACACGTAATGTAATAGAGCGTGTGTTTGGGCTGCTCAAGTCACGGTTCCGGTGCCTGGACACATCTGGTGGAGCCTTGCAGTACTCACCAAATACATGTACCCAAATTGTCATGGTATGTGCTGTGCTACATAATATGATCTTGCGAAAACAGCTGCAGCAGGACCAGCATAGGGCCGGGACAAACAGACCCCCACCATTGCCAAGGCCATCACAGGCAGAGCGTGACTCGGAGGAGGAACAACCTGTGCCTGCCCCAGTAGGCAGAAGGAGGCGTGCCCAGTATGCCCTGGCCTTGGCAAAGAGGCAATGCATAGCACATACACTGGCTCAGTAGGAACCCTGGGAATGATACCCCTCTGACTCACTCATATAATAACAGGGATGCCTAAAATTACATAACCTGCTCTCAAACATGAACAGGGAGTGTAGTATGTGCATCCGACAGAGGCAGCCCTGCAGCACCACCTGAGGCATGAATGCCATGTGTTAAGCAATGTAACACCATGTAGTATATGCAAACTTGATGACCCTGACTAACATCCTACCCTCACCAAGCATGATGCCACAATATGACAATGAGATGATCAGTTGCAATAATTGGCTGAAGTATTGCTGTTAGTCAAAGGGGATCCAATGTGTGCCAGCCTGGGATGACATGCTGAGCATGACATGATGCTCCACCTGCTAGGGGTGGCGTGCACCTATCAGTCCTGGCCTTATGGATACTGGCAAAGGCTGTTGTTACCCACAGCGTGCCTTGAATAGGTAAGGCTCAAAACACAAACCCACCTCCATAGGTATCACAAGGGATAAGAACCTAGATGTAATGCTACCCAATGCCAGAAGTCTAAACAGCAAGATGCATGCAGTCTAAACTCCCCCAGCATGGAGAATGTTGATATCTGTCCTGTAACAGAAAAGTGGGTCAAGGCTCACAACAGCACCCTAACACTACCAGGTTACACCTCATACTGTGCTGTACAGCCTCAAAACATGGAACAAGCTACAAAAGGAGGGTGACTAGCAATAATTGTCAAGGATAACCACACCCCCATGTTGGTACCACAACAAGAAGCAGCATGGACTAGCCATGGTCAAGTAACAGTGGCTAAAACTGCCTCCCAGTTTATAGCCTGCTACAGACTACCATCCTAACACCAGGAACTGCACTTGGCCTATGTTGGAATACATGAATATATCAAGCCCTCCAAACCACATTATATTGGGTGACTGAAAATACCCAAACATAGACTGGGAGCATTATTCTAGCTCCAACACTGTAGGACAAAGGTTCCTAGAATCCATAAACCAAAATGCCCAGGAACAACATACCACTCCCACAAGAGGGGTAAGCATACTGGATGTGATAATCAGCAACACTGGTACTGGATGGCAAGATGAGAAGTGTATCCCTCACTGGTAAGATCAGACCATAGAGTAATCACACCGGATATACACATCCTGACCACAGTCCCTGGCCAGAAAACCACAGTGAAAAACATGTGTAAAGCAACAGTTGCACTCCTCCAAACTGATGTGGAATCCATTAAAGGCCCTGTGCAGGTGCAAAATATGGGCCACACCTTAGAACCTGTTATACAGGCATTCCATGAACACTGCCAGGAATGCATGGATTATGCAATCCCAAATAAAACCAAGACGCAATGCCATATACGCAGGCATCTGGCATGGTGGACCCCAGCCATTACCAAACCATGCAAGAGAATGAGGAAGCTACTACATGATAGAGCAAACATAAAAAGAGAAGTAATCTCTGATCAGTAGTATGGCAATAAAATATGTCCACTCATACAATCCACTAAGGCCAGCTACAACAAGTTGAATCTGTGAATCTTGAGGCAATGTTACACCTGCCCCATGTACACAGACAACCCTCACCTCCCCCCAAGAAATACAAATATATGTGAGAGATGCAACCATTTATCCAAACCGGAGGCTGAGCTCTCTCATCTCAGTACTGTCAAAACTAGTCAGGAGGAGAAGGTAACCACACACACACCACAAACCCAGTCTCACATAGACCTATCACAACTGCAAACCAAAGACATAAACACAGGAATAACATTCCCAGAGGCTCTAATTACAAACACACCACATCAACAGAGGCCTCCAAAGCAGACACCCAAGCAACCACTACTTCCAAACATAGCACATGCAAAATGTACACAAAGCTGGTGTGCCAAACAGTCACAGGCCAGAAGGAGAAACAACATGCCTGATACAGTTGTAATAGGTGACTCCATAGTCAGACACACTGCTGTCCCGCTCACCAGACTGAACAAGGGAAAGGGTACAGTAAGCTGCCTGTAGGCTGCTACAATACGTCACATAACACAAGTACGCAGGTCACCCCAAAGCAAGTAGAAATATGATGCAATCATTGTCCATGCTGGCGTGAATGACCTGAGATGTACCTTCTGGGACTACATGAAAAGAGACATAGATGAGCTCTCCGATTATGTAGTCCAGGCCGGTATGACACTGACCGTGTACAGCATCCTACCCTCACCAAGAATGACGCCACAGTACAAACACAGAATGATAAGCTTTAACAAGTGGCACAATTACTGTTGTCATTCCAAGAGGATCCAATGTCTGTCTGCTTGGGATGTCATGCTTGACAAGCCACACTGCTGTGCCAGGGATGGCTTGCACCTGTTACCCCTGGGCGTCTGGATATTGGATAAGGCTCTTGCCACCTCCATAGAGCCTTTTGTAGGCAAGGCTGAAAAGACTAACCCACCTCCCTAGAAAACATAAGTGGAAAGAAACATAAGGGTAATGCTGCCCAATGCCAGATGTGTAAACCTCAACATGCATGCTCCTGAGGCCCTCCCCAGTATGGAGAACATCTATGTCCATGCAGTGACAGAAACCTGCAGCAAGGCTCCTGACAGCACACCAGCACTACCAGGTTATACCTCATATCATGCGTTATGGCCCCAAAACCTGGACCAAAACATAAAAGGAGGGGGAGTATCCATATTCAGCACAGACACCCACACGTCCAGGTAACTGACAATGCACGAAGCATCTGAGACCACCCATGTGCAACTAACCATAGACAAAACTGCTGTACAGTCTGTAGCATGCTACAGACCACACTCTCACACACAGGAACCCCACTCAGCTGTCCTGAAGACACTGGACAGTATGAATGTCTCACCAAATACCAAGCAAGGTACTCACAAATTACCACATAGGTGGTAATCCATTATGTATGGAAGGAGTAATCAGGGACCTAGGGACACAAGTGGACAGTAGCCTGTCATGTGACACTCACATTGCCAATGTGGCTAGGAAGACTGTCTATATTGGACACCTTATCATGAAAGGATTCACATCTACATCAACAGAGGTCATTGTGCCCCTATACTGTTCTCTTATCAGACCCATAATTTAGTACAATGCCTCATTTGGGATGTACATTACCCGACACCTGCAGCAGTTAGAAAGACCTCAAAGGTACCTCACCAAGAGGATAAAGGGTCTCAAATATATGTCATATGCTGCCTGGCTTTAGACACCCCAGCTGTATGCAGTCACATAATGCCTACGCAGAGGCGTTGTATGCCTGTTGTACAAGGCCATGTCCAACAAAGGAGTAATGGACATGCTCCACCCCAGAAAACCAAAATCCATCGGAGCTGTGAGAGTGAGAGATGTCAACCTCAACACATAATGAAATAGGATGTGCTGGAGTGACAGATACATAACCCAGAGGCTCCGTACACACTGGAACGGAATCCCACTCCATGTTAGGCAGAGCCCCTCACTGACTCTCTTCAACAGGAATCTTGCCAAGTGGATGGGTGATTGTAGATGTACACTGGAGGTCTTCACTGTGTCACATCCAGACAGAGGCACAGTAAAGTAAATCCTAAATGGCCATAATATTCACATAGCAAGGGGTGGCAAAAGCCACACACACTCTTACTAGGCTTATAAATGCCCTAGGGTGGATAGCCTAGTATGAACCTATGAAGATACAAATTGTACAGGACACTAAGGATAATCACAAGCCTTTCTTAACTGATGGTAGGAACCTTGTTGGGAATTCACAGATATGCTCTGAATCACTCAAATATTACAAACAACATACCAAACACACACACACACACATATTGCCAACATCCAACCTGACAGGTGCAGTGCAACCCCCCCACCCCCAAAATGCAAAATATCTATTCCAGCAGAGTGCTGGCCCCCTGACATTGCAGATGCTGAGGTAACAGCCAGCATCTACAAAGCAAAACACACAGCATCAATGATACGAGATGGTGTCCTGGGCTAAGTCCAACATGGACTCCAAGAAGAATGGAATGCCAAATAACACTACTCCTCAATGTCAGCCTTACCACAGGATATGTACCAAAGAGCAGTGTACAAAAACAGTGGTCCTTCTCCACAAAGGTGTTGCCTGAATGGATACTGCAAACTACCACCCCAGAATCCTGACAAGCTTGGTCTGCAAAGCTATGGAAAGGATCATAATGTACCTCAGACATAAAGATATTGGGGACCTACTGACACTGGACCCTACCCAGTGTGGCTTTCGTGCAGATCCTGCCCCTTAAACATGTTTGACTCATTTGAAATGATCATTAAGGTAATTGATGAGGGGAATGTGGTCCACACAGTCTAGCTGGACCCTGCAAAAGGCTTCCATACAATACCCCACGTGTTAATTATAGATAAGCTCACCAGCTTAAATATAAACCCCTGTGTCAGTAGAGGGGTTGCAAACCAGACCAAGGACAGAACTGACATGGTCAGAAATGCTGCAGCCATGTCAGACTACAAACCAGATATAACTGGCATCCCATAAGGCTTGGTCCTGGGACCTCCCTTGTTTGGTATATAAGTCCCATAGGTACAGGCCAACATGGAAGGACTGTGTCTGAACAAGTTTGCAGAGGACTACAAACTGGCTACCATATCTGACCCACATAGAAGCAGACAACTGGTGCCATAGCCATGTCAGCAAGCTAATTGCAGAAATGTGTATAGTCAACCCCTGTGGATACACAGTAAGTGCCCACCAATTACCACATAGGTGTTAACCCATTAAGTACTTAACATGTAATAAGAGACCTGGGGACACAAGTTGATATCTTGCATTGGACAAGCATGTGGCTGTAGTGGTTACAGAAACATACCATATACCCACCTAATCATGAAGGTTGTCAGATCTAGATCAGGGGAGGTCATTGTGGCTCTGCAGTCATCCTTCATCCGCGTCACAATTGACTACAATGGCCCCTGTGGGATGTACCTCAGCAGACACCTCCATCAACTGGAAAGACCCCAAAAGTACCTCACCAGGAGTATCAAAGAGCTTGAACAGATGCCAGGTGTTGCCTGATTAAACAAACTGCAGCTCCACACACTGCCCGCCCAGAGGCAAGCTGTGCCTGATGTATAAAGCCATGTCCAAGCTGGAATCAATGAACATGCTGCACCTTGTACAATTTGAATGGCAGTGAGCTATGCACATGAGAGACCTGAACCCCAGCACTGACATATACATAGGACAAGCTGTACTGAATGATCCATAACACAGAAGCCACCCCCACTCTTGAGTAAACTCCCAGTACAGGTTAGCCAGAGAGTCGCTCATTGACTCTCCTCAAGAGGAATCCTGATGAGTGGATGGGAGATGGTAGGTTTACCCTGGGTATCACTGTTATGTCATGGGTAGACAGAGGCACAGTATACTAACCATGACATATGTCATGGCAAACTCCAGTTACAATGTGTGTCGAAGGACAAACACACTCTCTGACTAGCATTAGAAATGGCCTAGGGCACATCGCTAGTGTTTGCCAATGTCCACCTATATTGTGGAATACACTACCAATGTTGGACAAGCCTGGTTTAAGTAGTCCATATCTGAACATAATGCAACATGGCCATATTTGCACAACTGGCCCCTAACCAGTCTGTTGTGCTCACTATGAAAATTTAAAGCAGTGATAGGACTAAAGCCCAGGATACTGTCCACTACAGTGAAAGTACTGAACCAGTACACTATACGGTACTACAGTGTTAGGTCAGTATGAAAGGATATTGATAACTGTATGCAAAGTATCCCATGCAAACCCTGCAGGCACAGTATAATCCCTGTTGTGTTCAGACACAAAGCAGTTGGACAGTAAGTACACAACATGACACACAACACGCAACCATACACGTGAGATATTGTTGAAGTTCACACTCATCCACAAATGTGGTGGACTGCAGAGTTCAACATATGGAAAGCTCACACTGGGCATGCTAGCACCCTTTGATAAATGAGACATATGTCAGACAGCATGCCATGGAAAGCCTGAACTGGGCATGCTCACACACTTAGGCCATATCTCAGTTTAGCAGTTGGCCACACATGTCTGGTATTTGTACGTGTTATTCCAGGAACCAACCACATTACAGCAATCTGCCCAGTGCACACAGTTAAATGACTACAGAGACATAAGTGATATAGTGGATCCCCCTCATATTCAAACATCTTCCACAGATACAGAAGTTGTTCGTAGAAACAGGGAATGCTATGGCAATAAAGACCTGCAAACAGTCTATCAGCAACAAATATTGTGCATCTGACAATTAAACATATGGGTGTAGAGGTCAATACTAGGCTGTTTGCCATAGGGAATGAAAGCTTAGCCAGAGTGTGCTTGGCGTCTGCCTCCCCAGTACAGTAGGCTACTGTGCCACTGTAAAGTAGGTCACATAAGGCACCGTTTGAGGCTAGTGTGCTGTGCCTCCATCAAGCAGGGACACAGTGGAGATCCCAGGGGTTGAATTTGCTATGCCACATCCATGTTGTTGGTGTGTGCTGGAAGAGAGTTAGTGAGGACCTCTGACAGTAAGTGGGCGTCAATAACAGACTGAGAAGAGCCTTATCTGCAGTGTCTGGACAATTTCACTGTCAACACTTTGTCGTGATGATTATGAGGGATTGAAGTGTTGTGCCAGTACTGTTCCGAGATGTCCTCCCTCTGTGGGCTACTGCTCTGCAATGTATTAGCTCACTCCATCTGTTGGACAGCTCATATATGGCTGGTGTACACCTGACAGGTGTCCTGTTGTGGAGGAGTCATGGGTATATATGGGATAGCATGATCAATGCAAACCTTCCACATGCTCACAGAATGCAATTGTCAAGGATTATGCAGAGTGGCCTGTATACTCCCCCCAGCATGGGTCCTTTGAAGTCTTCCACCCCAGTCTTTACAAGTGCAAAGTCTGCTTTTGATAAATACACTTTGTTTGCAGTGACAACCTTGCCTAGGGGTGGGGATGGGATATGGATGTCCAGGGAAAGGTGGGTATGGTCAGATAGCAACAATGGTGGTCTACCTCTGGTGTGGAACAGTGAGTACCCATGTTGCAGATGGTCAGGTGCAATATGTATTCCCCCTTGTGGCTGTGGTGAGTGGTCCTGCCATAGCACATGGACTCACAAATTGTAGTGGCTGTAGGGTAATGTTGTAGAGGCCTGAGTAGTTCCCACACACAATATACCTGAACCTGACGTTAACAACTGGAATGGTGTATGTGAACACCGTCATATATTGGCACTGTTCCCAGGGAAGCAAAGTGTGTGTCTGAACTGGTTGTGTTGTGTGTTACATGTCCTGTGGTCACGAAGCATGGTATAGAACATAACCTGCCAGTGCTGATGTGCATATCTGACCCTGAAGTAGGTGGCTGCAAATGCATATATATGCTATCCCCCACCTGACAGGTAGTAATAGATGTACATACCTCTGTATAAATAATGATGTCAGCACCCTATAAATACTGCAGGTACAGAACAGATGCCCAGTAATTCGGATAGTGCGCTCTGCTAATGTGTCTCCCTCAAGTGTCATAATATAGTTAGGTAGGGGTTTGAATCCTGCAAATGCTCAGTGTGTGTGTGTGTGTGTGTGTGTGTGTGTGTGTGTGTGTGTGTGTGTGTGTGTGTGTGTGGGTGGGTGAGCGGGGTTGGTGTGTGTGCAATTCTGTGTGAGATAAATGTCCCTTTTGGCAACTAGGAAAATACACTACAGGGTGCACATTCCCCTTTCTAAACACTGATGATGTCAGCACCCTATAAGTACAGCAGGAGAAGGCAAACCTCCCAGTAATGCGAATAGCGCGCTCTGCTAATGCGTCCGTCTTGAGTGTCATAACATAGTTAGGTAGGGGTTTGAATCCTGCAAATGCTCAGTGTGTGTGTTTGGGTGAGGGGGGTTAGTGTGTGTGCAATACTGTGTGAGAGAAATGTCCCTTTTGGCAACTAGGAGAACACACTACAGGATGCACATTCCCCTTTCTAAACACTGATGATGTCAGCACCCTATAAGTACAGCCGGAGAAGGGAAACCTCCCAGTATTGCAAATAGCACGCTCGGCTACTGTGTCTCGTACTAGGGTCATAACATAGTTAGGTAGGGGTTTGAATCCTGCAAATGGCAAGTGTGTGTGTGTGTGTGTGTGTGTGTGTGTGTGGGGGGGGTGGAAGTAGGGTGTGTGCAATTCTGTGTGAGAGAAATGTCCCTTTTGGCAACTAGGAAAACACACTACAGGATGCACATTCCCCTTTCTAAACACTGATGATGTCAGCACCCTATAAGTACAGCAGGAGAAGGGAAACCTCCCAGTAATGCGAATAGTGCGCTCTGCTAATGCGTCCGTCTTGAGTGTCATAACATAGTTAGGTAGGGGTTTGAATCCTGCAAATGGCAAGTGTGTGTGTGTGTGGGGGGGTGGAAGTAGGATGTGTGCAATTACATGTGTGAGAGAACTGACCCTTTTGGCAACCAGTGCAACACACCAGCTGCTGCATATTCCAATCTCTACACAGAGATGATGTCAGCACCCTACAAGTACAGCAGAAGAGGGCAAATCTCCCAGTAATACAAATAGCACGCTCTGCTACTGCGTCTCTCGCTACTGTCATAGCACAGTTAGTTATGGTTTTGAATTCCACAAATGCCACGTGTGTTTTTGTCACACAGAATGCCCATGTGTGTGGGTTGTTGTTCACAATAATGCATGACATCGATTAAACCAGTAATGGCAATGCACACAGATGATGTATGTGTGTGCCAAATACACACATATACCTGTGACCTTCAATAGTTCCCATGTCTGACGCCTGCCACATGTGAATACATGGTATATGCACTGGATAACATTATGACTGTGGTTTTCTGTGCTGGTGCTGCATGTGGTATGTGTATATACAGTGTGAGTTGTATATGGTATCATCCTAGCAGCGAGGGATACACATCTGGTCTGGGGCATATAGTCTACATGTTGTTGATGAACAGGTGCTGCATGTTTTCACCTGTTGTGGGAGTGGTAACAAGTTGTTCAATAGCAATGCAGTGACTACATGCTAGGAACCTTTCAGCTAGGGTGTTGTAGCTTCAGTAATTCATCAGCATTCAGTAATACTTCAGCATTCTTGGTGAGGGTATGATGCCAACCAAGGTCAGGGTCATACCAGCCTGTGCCACATGCTCAGAGAGCCCTTCTATGTTCCCTATCATGTAGTCCAGGGAGGTACATCACAGGTCAGCCTTAGTGGCATGGACAATGACTGAGTCATATGTGTCCATACCTCTGACTGACCTGTATGCTTGTGTTATGTGGTGGACCATAATGCCCCACGGGCATATCACTGTGACCTTCACCTTGTCCAGCCTGGTGAGCGGGACCTCACTGTACCGGACAATAAAGGTACCTAACACAACTGTAGCAGGTGTGTTGTCTAGCCGTACAGGCTGTGACTGTTTGGCACACAGGATTTGTGTGCTATGTGTTGCACGTGCTGTGTTCCGGCTTAACGTATGCCTGTGTGCCAGCTGCGAGGTGTCTGCTGCTCAGGCAGGATGCTATTCTGAGGCTCCACGAATGCCCCAGTGTGTTCATGTGTTTGGATTGCTGTCAGTGTAGGTCTACATCAGACTTGTATTGTAGTCACTGTACTATTTCATGCCACCTGACAGGTTATGCCAGTACTGGCTTCAGAGTGCTTAGTCCCCAGTTTGACTATGTGGTTGCATCTCACACGTGTTGTACGGTTGGCTGTGTACATGTGGCAGCTGTGACATTGCCACATGACTCACATATTCCACAACTGTACCATAGAGGTGACTGATAAGTGACCTTTGCACATGCTACCATAGTATTGTGATTGCCATGGTGATTAACAGCACATAGGGCCAATGGGGAACAAGGTACAGAAGGTGAGTATGTGAGGGTGTAGTGCCTGTGATTAGTTAGCACTGGCATATATGACTGCTCACGTGGTCAAATGCCAGGTAAGTCATATGCAATGTGTCACAGGCAACGTACATGCGAACAGGACAAACAGTGAAGTTCTGCCAAGTGAGACATGGACATACATATAGTAAGCTATGCAGATGTCACTAGGAATCCACAGAAGCTCTGTAAATCTGCATTGCAGGTGGAATCAGTGTTCCAGGGTAACTGCAGGCAAACATGCATGCAAACAAAGCTACAGTAAGCAGGGCTGCATGTAGTCCATTGTACAACAAACAAGCTGTACCACTTCCAGTAGGTAACAGTGCAAATATGCAGGCACTATACACATGTACATGGAAATACACAGGTCAGATGGCCAGGGTCCAGTCTCAGCGCACACAAGTGTACAGACCATGTACCATCAGGATGTACAATAACGGGATGGAAACCCAGGTGCTCACACCTGCAGTAATACACATGTCAAATAACAGACACTGAGCCTTCACTCAGTGGTTCCATACTTAGTAGGATGTATGCTACCTGTCCTGCCACCACAGTATCCCTGACATTTATGGGGACTCTCCCTCCTGTTAAAGTTAGTTTTGTGTGTTGTGGCTGTCTAGCATGGTAGGAGATGTGAGCTTGCAGTGCTAGGGTGCTCCTGTGTGTCCTGTACCAGTCGTGTAGTACTGCACACATGTCAACATCCTCAAACATCCACATTGCAGAGGCCAGTGTGGGCAACATGCCACTTTCAGTTTACATGTCCATCATTGCATAACAATATTTTCATTACCTTATCCCCTGTGCTACCTATGTATGTGGCCTTCTGTTGACATCCTTACCACCGGTATGCAAACATGTGCAGATGATACACTATGGTACTTACCATGGGTGTAGACAACAGTACAAGACAATCATACCCTTACTGCATCAGGCATGCTGGGATATACCCACAATTATATCAGCACACAGTACTGTTAACAACATGATACTATTACTACACGTTTATGTAGTCACCCTGTGCATCAGCAACATGTTAACCTGTACCTGCACTGATGTTACAGATTGCAGGAGGTGGCACAGTTTCATCATATGCACAGGGTGTGAACTTGGTATGCCTGAGTCTGCCACTGATACCACCAATTGACATGTATGTGTATGTGTGTTGGTGAGGGACAGCAGTACAAGGTGGGGCAATGTTGATGCAGTGTGTGCGTGTATGCGGTAGCCCTAGGTGTTGCCAATTCGCATGTGTGTATGGATGCACACAGTTCCACCTCATGGCTGCCATATACCGGTGTTTGTGGACAGCCACAGACTGTACCTGCCAGGTCATACAGATCAGTGTCTCTGGCCATGGACACAGTACCTGTGCCTTGCAAGGGTGCTACGGACCGTATCCAGTACCAATCCAGACTGGGTACTGTCATCAGAAGCAGGTGTTCATTGACTGGACACAGATCCCTGTTGGGCCTGTCCAGAGCCACGTGCACTTTGTCTCCTGGGGCAGTCTGATGACAGCACAGACCCAGCATTGCTGGGGCTGCTGCTGGCACTATGGGGGAGGCCGCGGCCCTGTTGTCGTCCGCGACGACTGCCAGCTGCTTCTGTTGCTGGCATATGCCCACATCGACGCCCCAACCATCCACCATTGCCCTGGCTCATGGACATGTAGTTGTGGAACTGATCTAATATGTCCCCACAATGTCTGTCTATGACATCGGTGAATTTAGGGATGGCAGCCGCAATGTCACGCATACTGTCAGTCATGGCTGTGCGGCATGCTGTCAGCTCCCTCAGACCCTGTCTGGTGTACCATTCCATATGTGACTGTGCCTGCATGACAGCCCGAAACATAGCTGAGGTTGTAAGACCTCTGTGGGCACGTCTGACAGGGGCAGTACACCCACAGATGCTCCCACGAGAACCCCTGAACATCTGTCTGTGTGGTACCATCTCAGGGCCATGCCCATGGCTGCTGTGTGGGAAGCATGTGCCACAGATACCACATTATCCTGGTCAATGCCCACTGTATCCTGTCCATCATCTAGGGACATTGGTGACAAAAGATGTATTGGCAGGATGACTGTGCGCATTGATGGGGTTGACAGCTGTGTACTGTCAATTGGCTGACCAATGACGGACCCTGGCACACCTTCCTGTGCCATTACACAGAGGTCATCATTATTAGTACCCGTGGCACCTGATTCAGGTTCCCTGCTGCATGACACCAGAGCAGCACCAGAACCTGTGGGAGGGAAACAGGAAACACAGTTTACAATGTCTGCACAATGTTACTAGTGATGCACACATGCACACGTGCACAGGTGCACACATGCACAGGTGCACACATGCACAGGTGCACACATGCACACAGTTGCACACTTGCACACTATTCAGTATGTGAGATATCAACACACAGACACAGACACACCTGCATGCATACACAGAGCACTAAGTGAGCCTAATATTACTATTACTATCAAGACTATTAAAGGTATTGTTAATGCACACTCACCAGCATGGATAGGCTGCATTGCTGTTACACTGGAGGGACCTGCAGAAGTGAGGAAATTAATGTCAGTGGGCACAACTGTGCCATTGTTACTGAGTATGATACAGGTCAGTAGTACAACAATTGCCTTTCACAGGTCAGCTGCTGATATTGAGAATAGCACACTTGCACATTAAATACTATGATGACAGCTACAAACCAAGGACACACCTCACACATGCATTAACTACCAGTGTACACAACAGTCAACTATACATATGGCATATTACCTGCATGCTCGTAGTCATGGTGCTGTGTGGCTCCAGCCTCCATCATAATGCAGGTCTGCTGCTGCTGTTGTTGGTGTGCTGGAGCCACAACACTTATGAGTAGTCCCTCCAGTCTGGTGAGTGGGGGATATGTAGCCACCCCACCACCTGTGGCAACCTGTTGCCTGTGGATATCCGACGCACGCTGACAGACATTTCTGATTAAATCACTGCAGTGATGTCGTACCAGCTCATATGTCCTATTATGCGTGCCTTTGTCATTTACTCGACGGACCAGGTCTTGCCACAGTGCAGCCCTCTCCTGCTGATTCTGGCTGGTGCGGGAAAAGAGTATTGCATAATCCTGGACCAGGCTCTGGTGTATTTCCTCATCCTCAGCTGCAGAGTATGCTGGATTGCGCTGGTGAGCCATGGTCCTGAAAAAGAAATAAAATGATATCAGCAAAATATGTCAGCAGAATTTGGCACACATGCTACTCGACTGTTGTGATACAACATATCTCGCATATATAGCATCTGTCTGTCTATTGGTGGATACACATGTAAATGGCCAGGTATCAGTGCTCAGCCAACAACTGTGCAACAGTACCTGGCACACTCCATACGACATACTACCAAACCCCAGCAGTCAGAACACTGATTCAGGTCCAAAGCACCTCCTCACTCTGGGGGTTTGTATTGAGGTACTGTATGGGGTACATCATCAACTACTGTGATCTGATCACAAACTAATTGCCCTGGATATACATATCCCACCTCCACCACCAGCACAAACGACTACAGTGAATAACATTTCAAACGCAAACTTTACACTTCATAAGACTGAGATGGTATCCTTT
Source organism: Protopterus annectens (assembly GCF_019279795.1). Lineage (NCBI taxonomy): Eukaryota > Metazoa > Chordata > Ceratodontiformes > Protopteridae > Protopterus > Protopterus annectens. The sequence continues at coordinate 451,942,654 of NC_056743.1, forward strand.
AAGCCCACTGTGCCAGTGGAAGCCACAACCCACAATGCTGACTCCTTCACAAATGATTTCTACGAACATCTCCGAGAATGCATGGATCATGCAATCTCATATAAGACCAAGACACACTCCACAAAGGGAAAGCATCCTGTCTGGTGGACCCCAGCCATAGACAGATTGTATAACACAAGATGGAAGCTACTGCAAGACAGAGCATAATTCCATAAAGGGAAGGCATGTCTGATCAGCACTAGTAAAGAGCTATGTTCTCTCATACAAACATCCATGGGCAACTTTGAGAGGGAAATCACTGGGGACACTACAGATAACCACAAGGCCTTCTTCAGTTATGTTAGAAACCTGGTCAGAAACCCTCCAATATGCTCATAGTTAGTACACAACAACAAATAATTCACTGAACCCACAGATATTGGCAACATTGTGGCAGACAGGTTCAGTGCAGTCACCCCCCTCCCCCAAATGAAGACAAACTTATCCCAGCTGAATGTAACCTCCCTGTCATCACAGATGTCCAGGTGAGAGCCGCCCTCAGAAAAGCAAAAAACACAGCATCAATGGGACCTGATGGTATCCCCGGTTGCATGCTACATGAACTCCATGAGGAGCTAAACACACATATACAAGTGCTATGTAACACTAGCCTGACTACAGGATATGTACCTGTACACTGGCGTACAGCAGCAGTGGTTCCACTCCACAAAGGAGGCACCTCTACATACCAATACAATACAATATGCTATTGCCCCTGGGACTACAGCAGCATACTGTTCTGCTACCCTGACCATTGTGACACATGTGATGTGATGGTACCTGCTCCTGTCACACAGTTACACAGGGTGACTCATATGGCATATTACCTATCTGACTACCATTCAGCAGGGGTATGTGTGACATGTACTCATGGGGAGTCCTGCTTCTTAACGCTGTGTGGTTTATTGCAGGGTATGTCTTATCTGTGGGTAGGAACCTGTACCTCTGCCATGTGCTCTCTACTGCGGTGTCAAGGATGACACACAGCGGACATTTAGGTTGTGGATGGTGTGAGGTGTTACTATGGTTGTTGGACATCTGTCATGGGTGTGACTTAAGTATGTAAATCCAGGAGTGGTATCCTCTATGTGGTTAGTATGTGTGCACTCTGTGGTGTTGTCAGTCACTGTGCATTGGTAATGTGTTTGAGTGCATTGTCACAGTGTCGTACATGTCATTGTGTCCTTCTCCATATCTGTAGCTATCATGTGAGGTACATACCGTGGCAGCCATTGTGTGGTGTGGAGGGGTACACTGACCTACATGTCCATAGCTGACACACCATGTCTGCTGACACATACCATGTACAGGTATTCCAGGAATAGTGTGCCACTGTGACTATCATTGGGGGGACTATTGTACACATTTATGACCCTGTTCACCCCTGACACATGCAGTGGTGGGCAGCCAATCACATATCTGGTGGTTACTGGTGTAGGTGATTTGAAATGGGGTATGGTACTCCAGTTTCGACACTGGTGTTCACTCCATGCCTTTATCACCAGGCACCTGTTGCAATACATCTGTACACATGTGCCTCACTCAGAATATATATACATCTCTCTCTCTCTCTCTCTATATATATATATATATATATATATATATATGTATAAATGTCTATATATATATATATATATATATATGTCTGTATACATATACACATATATATATTGATGCACATATATTGCTATAGATATGGAGAGAGGGGGGAGTGTGACAGATAGGGGGTAAGAGTGACAGAGGAGGTGGGACGGGGGAGTGTGAGATCGTCATATACAGTCATATATGTAGATAGTCAGATCTGTCTGTCTATGTATATGTATCTACATATATCTATATCTGTATGTGTGTATTACATATATATGTTTCTACATATCCTATCTATCTACATCTGTCTATGTATTCCTACATCCCTCTCTATCTATGTATACATATAAGCATATTCTATATATATATATATATATATATATATATATATATATATATATATATATATACATACATATATTGACATACATACGTATCCATATGATAGGTATATCAACATGTTTGTTTACAAAACTGTATACACACACTAACATACTGCTAAACATACATAACTGTGAAACCTACTTTGTACATTGCACTACAACCTACATTAAACCTACATTGATATGTGCACATAGATGCCCTCACATACATATGTATGTACAGCCTTCACTGATAGTTGCTGTATGTCCCCTGCCCTATGCAGATCTTCATATACATATAGATACAGACCAATGACACATATGGAGGGTTCACAGTATGTAGACTTTTAAAGTATTACTTTACATTACCTGTGTTTGTCACAGCTGCTTGCATTGCCTTTTGGATTGGTGTCCTGCTGCTGCTCTAGTTGACAGATGTCAGCTTTCTAGTAGGTTTTGTTGAGTGTTTTTGTTTGTGTTTTTTCTCTCTCTCTCTCTCTCTCCCCCTACCTCCAGAGGGTGCAATGAAAGTATTGCATGTGTGGACTGGAAGTACAGCATGCTTTTGTAGGTATCTGCATATGTCCATGTGATGGCCTCTGCACCAATTGTTAGCCAGCATTTGCTAATTGCATGCAGCCAGTTGTGTACTGATTGCAGTTCTCACTGTGATTGCAGGACAGTGCTATAAAAAGGTAGGTGAGATAGGCGTAGCCCTTTCAGAGTTTAAGGGCAGGGACCATACTGGTATGCTGTGGACAATGTTCTGTGAGTGTAAAGGTTAATATCTCTCTCATATTTCCGGTTGTGTTGTAGATTAACATTTCTCCATTCATTTCTCCAGTTTCCTGTACTAAGTGCGTATGTACACCGACACCCAAGACTACTACTACTGTTAATGTGGGTGTGTGTGCTTTCCTGTGGGACATGTGGTGTAACTGGTATATAGCAGTGGCTCTTGCACTTTGTTGCTATGGCTTCAATATTTGCCCTTTACATTCAGTACTTGTATGCCTGCTAGGTGTCTTGACAGTAGTGTGTTGCTGTGGCTTTCCTATTTTCCATGTACATTCACTCCTTGGAATGCTTGCTATATCTGCTAGGGTGTTACTGCATGCAGTGTGGTCTGGCCATGGTGTGGGCCTTGACATCTATTAGGGTATTTGAGTATGCTGCTGAGCAGACCCGAGAGACTCTCAGGTGCATCTTTTATCTGCCTCATGGAATGGTACATATCAGTGGGGTACACCCATTAAATTGTCTGGTATTCTGCAGTTGTGACTGTGGGTTAGCATGAGCATATGTATCACTACACTATTTCCGATGTGCAAGTGGTGCATACTTTCAGTACTTCATAGTTACCATTGCATGTGTTGTAACACCTTTCTGCCTACTGTTTGTACATTTCACAGGGAGTCTGTGGGGCATCCCTGTAACTCAATCACTGTTGCTATGTCTAGGCTCTTAACTATTCAAATATGGCAGTGTCAGACCTCTCAAGTGTACAGATATTTGCAGGATGTCCACATTTTTGCCTCATATTTTGGTCCATATCTCATAAACAGCTTTTTCTGGCAAATCACTCAGGGCTCAAGTCAGACTATAGTGACAAACATTTCAGTTTCAGACTTCATACCCTTCCAAACATCCAACATAATGCAAAACATGTTACTCTCTCAACTGTCTAACTTTGTTGGAGCAATATTTGAAATGTGTCCCTGTTTTTGGGCCTTTGCTCCACATTTTTTATTACTTAGTCCGGATGTGTTGCTGTAAGAGGTTGTGGGGTATGGGCAGTGATTATCCTGCTGTGAGTATGTATGTGGCTTGCAAGGTGCTACAGTGACATTATTACCTACTAGCTACCAACTAGCATGGCTGTTTCTGTTCACACACTAGTATTATAGAAATCCACTACATTTGACAGTAAATATACATGACATGCTTCATGTACTACACATCCTATATTCCCTTTACATTCATTCCTACTATTGCATGATATATTTATTGTAGCACAATGTTCTTATATAACAGTCATGGCTTAGTGGTAAGTCATGCAGACTACTGTTTCCAAGGTCTTGGGTTCGGGACTTAAAGTGGGATTTTATTTTGCTTTTGAGCAGACTACAGGCCTTGACATTCAGAGTGACTAAGGCACTTTTAAGCAGTTGTAACCGGGTTAGCGCTGGTTTGCGCGGAGCTCACGCATGCGCACTGGCATTCAGCTCCGCGCACACCCGCTTACAACTGCTTAAAAGTGCTTACTCTTGCGCACAGCGGCGGTAATTTCTTTGAAAGAAATGAAAATGGGGAGACAGGAAAGTGGTGAAAAAGGGTTCACAAAGAGGGTAAGACAGTAGGAAAACAAGCTCGGGTTTTACAGGAGGGATGTAGGTAAGGCCCATAGCTGCCCATTTCTTCATCAGCAACAGCTGTGCATATGTTTGTAATTTGGTGTGACATTTGAAATCTTCCACCCATGAGAGAGGTGTAAGGACAACAATAATACTTGTTGTACAGCCAATTGTAATTGACAGTTTCCATGTCCAGCAGACGTGTGCAAAATGGGCAGCTATGTATGGGGTGTAATTTTTTTGTGGGTACAGAGTGCCCTTTTTTTTTTTTTCAGGTGAGAGTGATATGTCAGGTACAGGAAGTCGGTATAGCTGGGGAGGTAGGTTGGGTAGGTTAACAGACAAGACAAACAAGACGCATACAGGGATGGTGAATGACACATGTGGGGGGGTTACACAATTGACGGGGACGGATGTTTGGATATCTCGAGCCCATGAGCCCACAGATGGCAACAGTGGAACTGAGAACCCCACCCATGGGCAGTTGCCACTGTGCCTTCACTGCCCAGGACACGGGGCTGTGCTGGGGGCTGTGATGGCCGGGCAGCAGGCACACCCGTTAGTTGTGCCACCCGTGCCTCACGCTGGCATAGGGGCCCAAGAACAGCGTCCCGGATCTCCCTATGCACCACAGTCCAGACATTACGGAGGGTGAGTGGATGTTCTCCTCCGGCCACACTTGCAGAGGGGGGACAAGCCCCATCCCCTGCAGCGCTTCCTCCCGCAGGTGGCACAGGGCCACCGGAGGAGGGTCCGCCCTGGGCACTACTGCCAGGTGCACTCGCCAGCTGTGAAGGGAGAGGTGGGTCCGCTGGAACCGCCTTCCCTGTCGTCCTATGTTTTGCATTATGTTATGACAGTTTGGGTTAGTAACGTACAATACCATTCACACTTAGTTGTAACAGCATGCATTAGTATTCCTATTAACCAGACCCATATATTCAAACCATTGAACAGCAAGCATAACACATGCATAATTTGAACAGCAATACACAATCCAACAACATGCAGGGTTGATTGATGGCAACAGGCCATCAGGTTTGGATGTATGAACAGGGCAGATGCATCAACGTACATGCAAATACGTATGAATCAACAGGACAAATGTCCAGGGTTGTTAATTGTGATTGCACCTACCAATTTCCCGTGGAATGGATTATATGTGGTTATAGGGTAGGGTGAAGAAAATTTAATTAACTTCAAATAACAATACATATGCTGTACATTTCTAATAGCTGCAGATATATACACACTACAGTTCTGCCTACAGTTTCCTATGTGATAACTACTTCAGGTTGGTGATAGGAATGTTACTGCTACATCAGTATACATTTTCATTTTTATTCATACACATTCATATCTGGCTCTGTTCAGCTACATCATCCTGCTACATTTGCTTTATATAGCTATAGACAACTGTGGATGTTTGGTATTTCAAACAACCATACTATCTGCATATTGCAGACTGAGAACAACATATCCACATTTTGGGACACACATTCCAGCTGCGGTACTGTTTTCAACACATGTTACTGTTTTGTTCTGCCTGTCACATTCATTTCATTCTGTACTGACTGCAGTATACTTTATTCAGGAGTTATTACTACTTTATTGGTGGATTCATAACTCTTTCTCACACTCTCTCACTTGTTTTATTTTTACAATTCAGGATGGTACTTAATTCTAGGCTTTATTGACATGTTTTACCTATAGTTATTACAATCCTTTCCAACAGTCTCACTTCTGTCAAGTTTCTCTATTTCAACAGGGATATATTTCACACATGTGTTTTACTCAGCTTCTGCAGCTGTAATTTTCAACCTGCTGCAGGTTATGTACTATTATATTACAGGTGGGACATCTTTATTTCAGACTTGTTTAATTTTTATGTTTGGTTTACAGGCTGCATCACACTTTTGTAATCAAGCAATACTTGCAAAACCTCTTACACTGTTACTTGCACATTTTATTAATTAGTGACTACACTGCACTCTTTTGTTAACTGTCATACTTATATATTTATTTACAGTTACAGGGAGAGAATTACTGACCTGCCTGGTGGCGCAACCATGCCAGCCTATCGCCATAGGCTCGACGGTTTGCAGAACGGACACCTGCAGCTGTAATATAAATCAAGTAATATTGGAATACACATCTCCATAATATCAGCTAGTTTAATTTCTTACATAAATAATTACATGTAACTTACTCAGTAGTGGGGCGTTGGGCATTTGCCGGGCCTCCTGGATCCAACGGTTCAGTTGGTCCTGCTTCCGTCTCTTCAGGTCCGCATGGTGGTGACGGACCTGCTCACCAGTCCTTGGTATCCCTGTGGTACTGGTGAGATCATGAGCCAACTGGTCCCACGCCTCAGCCCTATATGCTCCCCACAGGACCTGGCCCTGCATGAGTTGGGCCTCATGATTGTGGACAAGGAGCCAAACCATATATTTGGACTCAACGCCCCACGTCTGTGCTCGGAAGCAACTACCCTCACCTACACCTGACATCCTGGCTGCAAGTCGGTTTTACAATCAGTTATGCTGTGTATTCCCGACTATGGGGCTTATATATGCCGTTTTTCCCGCACTTATCTGTGATTGGCCATTTTGGAATTGTATCAGCTTCACAAAACCTGCTTTGTCATGCTCCTCTTTCTATTCATTCCTATATATATGCTATTACTGCATTTCCAAGTGTAACTGTCATGGCTTAGTGGTTCAGTTCTTTGACTATGGTGCATGGTATCCTGGGTTCGAACCTGGCCATTGCTTTTTATATTTTATGACTGTCTACACAGGCTAGGAGGTGTGTCTGTGTAAAGGCAGTTTTGATACAGCTTGCTCAACGTTGCCCGTCAGTTAGCTTGTTGGCGCGGTGCGCAGCTCCGTGCAAACGGATCACGCTGGTTTACGCAAGGTTTGGCTGTCAGCATGCATATTACGCTCAGCTCGGCTACGGGCACACAGTTTCAGCGTGTTAAAATGCTGCTCAACCGCGGGCACTCATTTTACACCTGTTAAAACACTGCTCACCTACAGGCAGATGTACTCAACTTGTTAGACTGTAGTTCAGCTATAGGCACATCTGACATTTTTTTTTTTTTTTATTATCTCACATTTCTTCAAAATACATGGCCCATTTCATTACATTTTACATAAAATATAATTTTATATGTGTACATATATGTCAGGGACTTGTTTCGTGCTTATTTCACTAAAAATAAAAATTGATGTTGTGGGGGCTCGAACCATGACTGCCTGCTCTTCAGCCGACTTCTCTACTGCTACGCTATTGCTTTTTGGCTTACTTTGCATATTTAGTTCTTATATGCTTTTCCACTGACTGCTAACTGTGGCTAAGCTACGGGCACACCCATGCAAACAAGCGCACTCACGGGCAAACATCTTTACAATTAAAAAAATATATATAAGATGTTCATTTCTACATTTTATGTTCGTAGTCTGTGGGGGCATGTGTTGTGTTGTGTTTATTCACATTTACACAGACTCTGTCGTGGCGGTTTACTTTCGGGACTTTTACTCTTCTGGGGGCGTGTCCGTTTGCAGGGCTCGGCCTACGGACACGCCCCCTACTGTCTTCCACGGACCGTGTTAATCTTAAGTGTGATTCAGCATGCCCTCATGCATATGCATGACATACTGACATCACACCGTTTAACTGCAGCCTCTGTGTAAGCCTTGTAACTCTTACACGGAGGCTTCGTGAATCCTGCCCTATATGTTTAAACATTTTAGCATGTGATTGTAATTTGCTGTAAGTGCATAGTAGTCATCCTAGTTGTGTTTTGGGTTTTGAGAAATGCTAATGCCAGAGAGGGTACATCACTAGATTAGTGTGGAACACACCTTTGCACCTGAGCATTAACTAACCGATGTCTGAACAATAAGATGACATGCAAATCAGCACACAACACATGCATAACTTCCATGCTCACATGTAGAAAGACTTCTATCTTATGTTATCATTGATGGCTTCTCTGTTGTATAGATGGTGTTAAATTTGTCAAGATGAATGTTGTGGCAGTGTCTGAAAAGCACTTCTAATTGCTTCTTGATTTAGTTGAATTAATGATTACTTAATTTTTCTTACTTGTACGTACTTACATAATGCATGGCATGATTTCCTGCACTTCAAATCACGTATCGTAGCTGTGCTGAGAACTCATAACTGTTGAAATACTGGATATGGGGAAGGTACAGCAGTGTACCTAAATACAATGATGTGTCAGAGTAGTGTATTGTCATGTAGTAAGTTAGCAAGTCATCTCAGGAGTGAACAACTTGTATAAAATTGTGAATGCCAATAGAAGAAGTCGCAATTGATACAGTGGAGTTATACACAGATGTACAGCTAGTAGTGTTAAGTTGTTTTTCTTGGGCCATGCTTGTATACAGATTTTACCAAATGTGATTGTCTGGCTAATAGATGAACAAAAATAAATAAATACTTTCATATGTCTATTGCAGCTAAGCATTTTGAGTGCAGTATACTCTGTTCCAGCTATCAAGCTCTGATAAATGTTAATGGAGCATTCAATACTCTACACAACTCTGCAATATGAGCACATTCAGAATACCTCAGTGTCTCAGAAATGCTGATTTAAATGACATTTCTAGACTTCTGTATACGGGAATCATCTCAACAGATGCTTGTGACTGATTGTATAGGTTCATAGGCAAGTACTATGCTAGCTACTCTTGCGGGCCATTTTAAGCCTAGCCAGTTTCTCTTTTTATCCTCAAAATAACATCCCATTTTGTTATAGACTGGCCTTACCCATCCAATGGTCAGTAATTTATTTTATTCATATTGACATTTGTTAACCAGGGTATATCCGACCGGGCATGTGGCCTTTTTTAGCGGATGCTCAGGGAGAAAAGTTCCATAGAGAAAAACACTATATACAGAAAAAAAAAAAAAGAAAAATATTACATAACAAGGCATTGTAAAAGACAGTAGATATGAGTATAAGAAGGACATAATACAATAGATGGATACAGCCTGTGGTACTTGGGGAGGTGCGAACATGAATGAGCATGTAGATCTGTAGAGATGGTAGGATTTTGTAGTGTTGCACTAATATGCTGCTAGTATTAGATGAAGGGGTAAAAGTGATAGGGAGGTGAAGTGAAGCAGAATTGATAAAGCAATAAGGTATGTATAAGGTGAGGTGTGAAGGAAACAGTGTGAGGATGTGAAAGAGAGGGTAGAGGAGGTAGGGTTGAGAGGGTAGGCTGAATTTAGGCAGGAGCAGAACCATTAGTTCAGTAGTGTTTCTCTTAATGCTTTTTTGAAGTTGGGGATATTTGGTATAGTTCTGATGGTCAGAGGAGGTTTGTTCCAGGCCAAGGCTACTGAGTAACTGTATAGGTTTTGGCCTATTGTTCTTTTGGGTTTGTAGCTTTCCAACAGAAGCTGGTTAGAACTGGTGAGAGTGATTGGGAAAGTAGAAGGTGATGAGGGAAGAGACGGCAGGGCAGGAGGTAAGTTTGTTAATAATGGAGTGACTAAGGAGCACTTGAGAGAGGAAAAACTGATGAGGGATCTGAAGACATTTAAGGGATTTTAGAGAAAGGCAGTGGTGTGAATTTTATGGTTAATTTGCTGCAAGCCTAGCGACTTTATTATAGGAGAGCTCATGTTTAGATTTAAGGGAGGATTGTAGGTTAGTTAAGATAGGACAGGCATAGAGTGGGAATAAGACAGGTATAAGCAAGGGAGAGTCTCACCCCTAATGATAGCTGGGATCATCCTATAGATAATTTGACAGGACCCATAATTGGTATAAAGCATTTAGGAGCTGTTTCTGTCCATTAGTAGTACAGGGGACAGGCCTGGGGTAAGTATTCTGTTTCCCATCATAGATCTTGGTTATGCTTGAAAATGGACAGGAATGAACTTTGTTTTATGTGGCTCTGCAGTTTGTTCCACAGCAGCTGTATCCTCTGTGAGATAAACCTTTCCTTCTAAACTGGTCTGTCGATGTTGAAGAAGACGTTTGGATCCCTAGACTGAGATCTGATGCCATTTGATGTGCTGATGTGCAGTAAATCCATCAGTAATGAGTTGGAGGATGCTTAGTACGCCAGACACAAGTCACCTCTTAACAGTCTGGATACCAAGTATGGTGACATGTCTTTTAGTCGATTCCATGTAGGACATGTTGTTTAGGCAATGTATCCTTTTAGCAAGGTATCTGTGTTGGCATTCCAGTTGTATTAATAAACACAAACAAGACTTTGAGATAATAAAAACACAACCAAACTGTAGATCCCGTATGTTGCCAGATGGACAGACAATGATACACTCCAAGATACATACTAAAGGGGACGTTATATTCACTGGCTGGTCTAATGAGGGCTGAGTGAAGGGGATAATGACATCTCTAAACATAGACATAATCCCTTTGTTTAAAAGTTTGCAATATAAAAGCACTTTCTTACAACAATAGACACAGGTTGGTCAAAAGATAGGTCACTGTCCACATAAGTTCCCAAATCCCAAACAACTGGGTCAACTCTTAGGGGTGTATTATCAATGTGTTAATTCCCTGAGCTAGATGACTTCCCAAAGGATACAATAAATGCATTTTTTGATGTTTAGATTTAGTCCATGATTTTGGCACCAGTTATTTACTTGCAACCAACCTTCCTGCAAGATGGCTAAGTCATTTGACGATTTAATGACTGCTCCTAGTTTGCAGTCATCTGGAGTCTTTGTCAGCCAGGCCCTTTGGTATTAGCTTTTACTTCAGAAAAGTAGATGCAAAAGAGGAGAGGTCCTGGCACAAAACCCTAATTATGATAATTTTAATTTAAAATACTTAATTTTAATTTTAAGAAAAGATAATTAAGATAACCTTCAGATAATTTTGAATTATCTTGCCTTATATGAAAACAAAAACAAAACTGGAAATTGAGTAATAATTTACTTATACAAAGTGTCATATAGTTTATTAAAAAATCAATCTGTAGCAGAACATTCTTCATAGTAATTACCAATAAACAAGTCACAACTATAAATTATGAATTTCTACTGCAGGTATGTAATAGTGGCAGTGTTTGCACAAAAATGGTTGTTTGTAGTGATTATGGCAATAAGCAGCAGAATTACTAGTTAGGCTATTTAATGTGTCCATTCTTGCTGGTTTGATCAGGAGCACTTGAAAAATAGAGATTACATGTGCCTTTAGGTTGTAGGATTGCTGTTATGGCTAAGGTTGTTGTTTTAGGGTTAGCGCCATAATTTTAGGATTAGTGTTTTAGGGTTAGACTTAGGGTCAGAGTTTTGGGCTAAAGTTAAAGTTAGGGTTAAGAGTTGCTTTTTAATGTTAAGTTTAGAGTTAGCATTTTAGATTTAGGGATTTTAAGTTTAATGGAAGGGAACTTGGTTACTTAGGTTGAATTTCATCTCTCTCCCTTATGAACCACAGCTGAATTCTGGAGTGACCCTTCAGAACACCACCTCTATTTGTGGAGTTTACAAAGGGGGGGTACAATTAGGGTGCCAGGTTTTTCTTTCAAATCACAAATTAATGCACCTACAGCATGTCTTTGGCATGCGGGAGGAAGCTGGAGTTCCCATACAAAGCCCATGTGAACACAGGGATGACATACAGACTCTGTAAAGAAGGCCCTCCAGCTAACACTGAACTGAACCTCTTGCATAGGGGAGCATAATATTGAAACACACAACTTTTTTCCATTATGCAGTAGTTCTTACAACTGTGAGTAATTTTTTTGTTTCATTCAGAAAACAAACTACACAAACAAGTTATGGCTGGTTGCTATAGTCTACATTTATATTGGTTGTAATAAAAACAGTTTATTTAAGAATACCTGGCATAATCAGTACATTCTTCCAGATTACAATAAGCAAAAGGCTACTTTTCTGACATGGATCTGGCAGACAATGTTTAACGGATGAAAAACATGGTTACCTGTTGTAAATATGAGGATTATCTTTGGAATTGTGAGACTATTTCAAGAATGTCTGAATATTTGCCAAGCCTAAGGCTGTGACATCTCATATTAATTCCCATATTCTTAGGTACAGTGATCTTAAAGTCTGCACAGGTAAAAAATAGCTACCAGATGGGCCAAGTTCCACCCCCCACTTTGCAAATTTACTTCACCTTCACAGCAGCAGATTCCAAAACTAGCTGTTTGAGTATAGGATCAGTGTTGATTTGTCAATGTATCAGGACTCACAATTTCAAGTCACTCTTATGATAGGGAGCCAAGACTCAGTCAGTACTTTGCAATTCCATTAAGATTAAATGAGATGTAAACCCTCAGCATGTTTTTGAAGGGGGAGGAACCCCATGGGGAGAACATGCAAGCTTCAAATAGGCATTGGCTGAAGGTTAGGATCAAGCCCTTGTACCTTGTGAATGAGAAGCAAAGACCCTGCCCATTATGCAAACTGATCATTACTAATTTTTTGTATGATATGTTTTATAAAGAAGTTAGCATTTTGGTTAGGCTTTTTTTTCCAAAGTAACATCATTTATCATGGATTTTCCTTTTTTTGCCTTTTGCTGTACATACATTTCTGACTTGATTTTAATATTGTTTGCTGTAACTGCAGCTTTCCTGTATTTTCATGACTTGCACAGATTGCATGATTTTATGTAAAGTCTTTAAAGTGTTTCTAGAATACATAAGATCCATGGCTATCCACTCAAATGTGATTTTAGTAATAAACAAAGGTATTGGCAGACTTCTGAACCAATATAGTGCAATCTTTTGACACTCAGGGCAAGCTGACAGACATGCTTGATGTCTTTCATTACAGCAGGCCAATAAAACCTCATTAGTTTAGTCATTCCTAAGTGTCCTCCCAGAATATTCTACGTACCAGTTTCATTATGAGTGTCCCAAAGGTTTTGGAATTAACATCTGGTATAGTACTTCTTGTTTGTGTTTATTTACCCTGTAAAACAAGTCTTCCTTCAACTCAGAATATGGGCATGGGGTGAGGTGAAACCACTTGTCTGTTTATCCACTTATCCTGACTACAATTTGTCTGACCCTACTTAATATGCTGTCCACCCACTGTGCTTTCTTAAACTTCTCATTGTTTATCTGCAAACCTATTAGGCCAGGACCACTTTTTATTAATTCACTGAGGTGAAGTAGTGGATATAGCCTGCTCACCTGTGAATACAGGTGTTCATCTTTTAGTTCTTCCTCTATACAAGGCAATGCGTGTTAATGACATCTCCTGTTTTTCATTTTGCCAATTCATTTTCCTTTGATTCTGTAATTTTTCTCTCTCTGAGTGCCTGAGTACTGAGAATAATTTTTCTGACTAGTCCTCTCTTTTGATATTACAAGGTGAAATCCTAGACTGTGATCAGGTTTCCATTCATCTGTTAGTAAATTTACCTCCATGGGTCTCCATCCTTTTTGTCTTTACATGTGCATCCTTCATTAATGGCTGTAATCTAATGGAAAGGTTTCATGTATCTCATTATGCATTTGTCCCTTTTCGTTTCTGTACTGGACTTTGTATTTTAACAGTATATCAGCGTGATTTGCCCCTCCCCCATTTATACTCTGTGTATACTTAGCATTACTTAGTCTTACAGCATTTCATTCTGTTGATGTTTCTTTTGCCCTACATTTTACTAGAGGTATAGTCAGACCAAAGAGATTTTAACTGGTCTCTTTTTCTCCATAATTTTCATAGTGCTTTGAACTGAGGAAGGCTTGAGCAGTTACGATATTTTGAGTTAAATTAGGTACAAAAGTGACGAGGTGTCCTTTTCTTACCAATATCTCTATTTGTGTATGTTATACAATGTGCAGCGGTAGCGTTGTCGCCTCACAGCAAGAAGTTCTCCCCTTCGATTTTCGGCTGGAGTGCCTTCTGTGTGGAGTCTGCATGTCCTCCCCGCAGTTGAGTGGCGTTCGAAAGACATGCGTGAAATGGGTGTGCCTTCGCTGAAGGTTGGGCGTCAGGCTGGCACCTTGGCACCATAAAAATCTACTGCCAATCATTAGCAGACCGGAGTTCCACTGTGGCGACCCCTAACCGGGAAAAGCCGAAAGAAGATACAATGAGTTCATATTACTTCCACCTTCTTGTTGTCACTTGTTTTAATGTCTGCATAGATAAGGTTCCTTAGTAAGCATGGCAATCCTTTCAAACTCTAGTATCCCTTTTCTCTTTCATCCCATCTACTAGTACTGTACATATACTAACAATCACTTTATTACATTCCTTTGGGACATTGTCATTATCAGGTTTTTGGTTAGAAATCACATGTTGATACACACTGCATTTACATTTTACTTACTCACTTGTGGTTAAATTCATATTTTGGTTAGATATAGCATTTCCATCACTACTTAAATAATGTTTAGTGATGTGCCCCTCTTCCTATATCTAAAAATATTTCGGTTTCTGACAGGTTTTTTTTGTGTCCACAGATGTGCATATTCCTAGTTACAGGCTTATGTTGCTCAATTTTAAACAGTGCATCATTTGCTAATAATTTTTAAATTATCACAATCAATCTATCAGTGTTCTTAGGGTCACTCTGAAAAACACATTTACATTTTGAATTTATTAATTGCAAGAGTGTCTATAATTTTACTTTTACTCTTTACTTCCAATTCTAACTTTACGTTTAAACATGCTTTTGATCAGACATTTCTGCTTTAACCATTTGGTTGAATTAAATCTTCTGAACTATATGAAATAATAATTCTTAGCTAATGACACACACCAGCCATAGCAAGCATTTCATAGCTTAGTTTTTGATAGTCCGTGTAGTCAATACCTTCCATGTCCATATATGCTTTTAGAACTTTCAGTGTAATTTGTGAGGACAATTTTAATCCAATCAGATTAATCCTAATGCTAATGCTCTTGGGTGGCATATCTCTAAAAACAACAAGGTATGCTTCTGTTTCACTAATTCTGTTCAAGTTCTTCATGATGGGTTGTTTTTGGAGTGGTCAGCACAGTGGCTATTAGATCCATCACTTCTGGGAGTCTGAGTAAATGCCTACCAGTAACCTTACTCTTTTTGTGAAATGGTACAGTCCTCTCCTGAAGACACATGATGCAATAACTTATATTTATGGTGCCTGCACAAATGTCTTTAGGTTTCTACATTGATTGGCTTTGAGTAGCCACAACTAGGATCGTGTTATCTTTTGAGTAAATTCACAGGCAAGTTTATGGTACTCCACAGTGCTTTTAGGCAAGGTTTCCCTGAACATCAATGTCTGAGTGCCAAACATCGCCATTGTAGCGGGCTTTCAGCTCTTTCACATTACCTGTCATTACATGTTTTTACTACTGTATTATAATTATCTGTGCAGTTACCGTGCTACTGTGTTAAAAAGAGTATGCAGCACATCAAAATAGCATTTCAGATCTGTTAAATAGCCACCAAACACAACATACAGATGTCTTTATAATACAAAAACTTTACTTAGCTTCAAAGTGGTATCGCCCTTACACCTAGCCATCTTTCATAACCATTTTTTCTATCCAAAACATCTCACACTTTTCACAGTTTATAGATTACCTCCTATTTCCTCACTCATTTCTTATTTCTGCCTTTTTTATGATTTTTACCTTCCTATAATCTCTACGTTCTTACTCTCCTTTCATTGTATAATTTCCTCTTTCTGCTCTTAATAATGTTGTTACTACTACATTCCATCACTTCCTTAGATACATGCATTTGTATCTCTTTATTTGCTTATTAATCTTAAGTTCTATGTAAATACTCATATTGCATTTATTTATTGTTATGTTGCTTTGTAACTTAATTGTTGTTTGTTGCTACTTTCTGTTGTAAAAAAAGTTGAGATTTTCTGTTAGGATCTCCACTACAGGATTTGCTCAATTGGATTATACCAGCTAACAAATATAAATAACTAATAATAAATAAATGTAAGCATGTATAAATATACTGCATTATGATAAATTTAAATTGGATGATGTCAAGCTGATTGATTTTCTGTTAGTGAAGATGCAATACATGAGATCTCAATTTTATTCAAGGAATCAGTGCTTTCACTGATTTAAAGAACATGGGCTTGTCTTTTTTCTGTGTGGTTGTGTGACTATAGAGTTAACAGATGTTTGGAGATCAGGAGGCTTTTATCCTGCAAAAAATGTTTTTTTTTTTTTTTAATTTTTATTTTTTTCCTCTTTGATCACTGTGTTTTACCTGATTGGCAGTTACATACACGTGTAGTGAATCTTACTTCTACTGTGAAGTTGTGCCTGAAAATTATCCTTATACTGTTAGTACATATATGTTGTTTCAGTATCTCTGTTGCATGGCTTTTCTAAAGTGTACTTCAAGCTGTGCATTTATTTATCTTATGTTCAAATTTATAAGCTTCTTCAGGCTATTTATCTGCTTCAGCTGCACCCATTTCATACACATCATGCATTGTTTTACCAACCTCTAATTTATTGTCTCCTGTAACATTCATGGTGAAAAACTTAGTCCTGAACATACTGTAGCTACTTCTGCCATTTTGTAAACCATTTAAATGAAATGATGGCTTGGTTGACTTCTTCACTGACATTTAATTATTTGCATTTGCTTTGTGACAGAATGAGACACTATTTGTACCTATTTGCCCTTTAAGTGCTTCAACATTTCACCTCCTACTCTGTCCATACCTTCCCTTTACCCCCTTCCGTCTGTCTTATCCCCTATTGAATGCTTTTTTTTATACCAGCCATTCCTTTTAGTTGATTCCATGGGTCTGTAACCCCTTCTGTGAAAAGTACTTTTAGACAACAAGGGAATAGTTAGTTCCTACTACCTGCTGCCTGTGCTCCTTTCCCCCTCCTCTTTACTTCATGTTTAACATGATCCCCCCAGCCCCAGATCTCCATGACATGATCATGGGTACCACTATCTCTCCCTTTCTCTTCTGGTTTTATGTGAGAAAAGCTCTAAAGTCCATAGCCTCTGATCATATTCCTTACTGTCTATGCCATGGATCTTTCTTGTAGCTGCCTTCTGAATCCTTTTCAATATCCTGATGCCCTTATACTTATATGGCCTCCAGAACTACAAACAGTATTTGTGGTGTGGTCTGATTGTGGCCCTGTAGAATGGAAGCATTACCTCTTTGCCACTGGAATCTGTCTGTCTGAATAATTACCCCCAGCATTTTACATGCTTTTTTCCATTGCCTACTTGCTCTGTTTCTGGTGGTTCAATACAGGTGTAATCAGTAGTGTAGCTATGACAGGGTGAAGTGGGCAACTGCCTCAGGTGAAAAGTGTTGGGGAGCACAATCGCCCAATCCTGATCATTCTTTAATACATATTGACTTTTAAAAGCCAGTAATGCATTTGCAGTCAAACCTGAGTCCATGTTGGTGTGAATGACTTGAGACGTACCTCCCTGGACTATATGAAGAGCGACATGATTGAGCTCTCAGAGTATGACCCTAGCCCTAAGCAGCATCCTATCTTTACCAAGAATTATACCACAATACCAACAAAAAAATAATTGACTTCAACAATTGGCTTCATTTCTGGTGTCTTTCCAAGGGGATCCTATATCTGTCTGCCTGGGATGACATGGTTGACAGGCCTTGATGCTTTGCCACAGATGGCCTCCATCTGTCACCCCTGGGGTTCCAGATCTTGGCTAAGGCTCTTCCCTCTCCCATTGTGCCATTTTTAGGCTATGTCCCAAAAACAAATCTTCCAACATAAAAGATCTGTTAAAATGCAAATTGAAGGTCATGCTGCTTAACGCTAGGAGCCTTAACCTGAAAATGCACTCACTGGAGGCTTTCCTCACACTGGAAGATGCCGATGTCTGTGCAGTCACGGAAACTTGGTTCAGGGCTGCGGAGAGCACCTCTGCCTTAACAGGCTATACCTCATTCACACTTTCCGACCCCAAAATGAGGCAGGAAAGACTAGGGGTGGTGGAGTCTCTATATTGATTAAGGACAGGCACACCTCCAGACTGGTTTGCCAACATAACACACTGGAATTACTCCAGGTGCAACTGACAGTTGGCCTGACACCCATCCAAGTTATAGCCAGCTATAGACCTGCCCTGTATGACTCAGGACACCCACCCCTCCTACCTGGACTTACTTGACTCCATCAAGGTATCCCCTAACACCCTGATCATTGGTGATTTCAACTACTCCTCCATAGACTGGGTGAACTATTCCTGCACTAATGCACTCACCCAACAATTCCTTGACTTCATCAATGCTAATACACACTACACCAGCTTGTCTCATCCCTCACAAGAGGAGATAACATTCTAGACTTGGTTTTCACCAACATGGGTAACCAATGCAAAAGAGGAGATAACATTCTGGACTTGGTTTTCAGCAACATGGGTAACCGCTGCACCACTCCCATAGTATGTTCTTCCCTGGTAAGATCAGATCATTGGATCTGTCTCATTCAAAGTTTCTGTCCCATGCAACCCCTCCCCGGCTATAACCAGGCTAAAAAAATTCTCAAAAGCTGACTACAACCTCCTAAGGGAGGGTATCAGTAGCTTCATACCACCACTGCCCTCAGAGTATGCAGACAACTATGCTGAACAGTACGTCAATGCAGTTTACGAGCACCTGTACAACTGCATGGACTCAGCCATACCCAACAGAACTAAAACCTGCTCCTCAAGGAAACACAAACCTGCCTGGTGGACATCCTCTATCAACAGGCTTTACAACAAAAGGAAGAAACTGTTGTCCAAGGCTAAAAACGAACAGATTCCAAACTGGAAAAACTCCCTCCTCAGCCTCAACAAGCAAATTAGATCACTAGTGAAAACCTCCAATTATGAGTTGAAACTAGCCTCCGAAACAAAGGGAAACCACAAGTCTTTCTTCAGTTATGTCAGGATCCTCCATGGCAAAGCCCAGGTTTGTTCTGCATTAGTACTTAATGGTACCATTTACACTGATCCCGTTGACTTAGACAACCTGTTAACTGATAGGTTCAGCACAAACTTCACTCCCCAATTCCCCCTCAAAGGCCCATTCGACATCCCAGGTACTTGTCTCATACCTTGCATCTCTGTAGCTCAAGTGTTAAAGGCCCTATCCAAGGCAA
This sequence comes from Protopterus annectens, assembly GCF_019279795.1. Taxonomy (NCBI): domain Eukaryota; kingdom Metazoa; phylum Chordata; order Ceratodontiformes; family Protopteridae; genus Protopterus; species Protopterus annectens. Next base: position 451,962,104 of record NC_056743.1, read on the forward strand.
GGAACACAGCTTCCATGGGACCTGATAGTATTCCAGGCCGTATTCTGCATTATCTCCAGCAAGAACTACCTTTGCCATTGAGCACCCTATTCAACTACAGCAGAGTGAAAAACTGCCATTGTCATCCCCTTGCACAAAGGTGGTGCCACTACTGACCCGGGAAACTATTGCCCCATTAGCTTGACAAGTCTGATCTGTAAAGCCATGGAGAGTATTATTATGGATTTTATAAGCAAGGATATAGGCAATCTCCAAGCACTTGACCCCACCCAGTTCGGATTCGTTATGGACAGATTTTGCCTATTAAACCTGTTTGACTTCTTTGGGACTGTCACCAAGGCCCTGGATGAAGAAAAGCCAGTATGTACAGCTTACCTTGACTTGGCCAAGGCCTTTGACACAATCCCCTACTTGGGCATCATCGAAAAGCTAACACAACCTGGTGTAAATCCCTATCTCATCAGGTGGATGGCCAACTTGCTCACAGATAGGACCCACAAGGTCAGAATAGGTGCCACCACCTCTGACAGCAGACCTGTCACTAGTGGTGTTCCCCAAGGACCCCTACTGTTTGGCATATATTTCTCAGAGGTTCAGGCAAAGACAAAGGGCCTGTGGCTGACCAAGTTTGTGGATGACTGTAAGTTGGGTGCTGTCATTGACTCCCCAAATGATGTTAACATACTAAAAAAGGGCCTCACAGCTGCAAATAACTGGTGTTAAATTCATGGCCTTAAGTTAAATGCAAAAAATGTATTATCATACCATTCGGCAAAAACATGACCCCTACTGATTACCACATCAACGGCAACCTCTAAGCACGCAACCTGTGGTGGGAGACCTGGGTACTCTGGTTGACAACAATCTCACATTCGACCATCATGTGCCAACAGTGGTCAGAAAAGCCTTTTACTTGGTTTATCTCATAAGTAAAGGGATTGCATCCAGAAAAAAGGAGGTTATTACCTCTCTGTACTCCTCTCTCATTTGGCCTGTAATTGAGTATAATGCTCCATTTGGTATATACCTCTCCAAACACCTGCACCAACTGGAAAGGCCACAGAAATACCTCCCAAAGAGAATCCATGGCCTCCAACATATGTTCTATGCTGACAGGCTGAAATCGCTATCACTTTACTGGGTATCATACAGATTGCTCAGAGGTGATCTGTGTCTCACCTATAAGGCAATATCGAACTCTGCCCTACTAGAGATGCTCCATTTCTGTAAGTCCTTGTGCATTACCTGCTTGATAGACCTAAATCTAATATGTGACATCAACAAAACGTGCTGGAGAGACAGGTTTATCTCCCAGAGGCTGCCCTGTCTCCTGAAAAGACTTCCCATACATGTCAAACAAAGTACCTCACTGACCCTCTTCAAGCGCAACCTTGATGAGTGGATGGGAAACCACAAATTTTTCCCAGGGGTCCCACCTTTGTCCCTCACTGACGAGTAACAGATGCTGACTGAGTGTTATTTTCTTTGTGATGAACTCTTGGCTAGGCTAGTAAGGGCCCCAGGGCCATTAGCCTAGTAACCACCTACGATCCTATGGTGTAATGCTCCATGTGTAGTCTAAACTGTAGCAACTGCTTGCTACAGTTTAAAAGAGAAAAGATTTGCTTCTCTTTTTTAACTAAAATCTAAGAACTGTAGCACTCTGTGCAGTGTATAAACTGTACCAAACGTTTACTAAAGTTTAAAAGAAATATGAATTTTTTTATTTTATTTTTTTCTTTATTTTTTTACTTAAATGAGAGGAAGGAGGGTCAAGGCAGTATATGTAGAAATGAGACCTGATTGGCTGGGGTATGAAGGGGTGGTGCCATGTTGCTGGCCACCTGGTTGATGTGCCAATAGAAGAAGCAGAATTTTTTTGGCTTTTCAGTTAAAAGAGATGATAGGGGGGTGTTTGTGGATTGGGTGCTCTGTGCAGGAAGCCAACCAACTGACATCTTGCAGTTTTGCAGAAGTCATAGAATCATAGCAAGTTACTAGGCTACAGGCTCTAAGGCCCTTATAAGCCTAGACAATAAATTATCCTATGTTCCCACAAGTCAGCACCCAATGCCCCTGTCCAGCAGGGGCACAGGTGGAATCTCAGGGGTGTGTCATCCAGGTTCCTCATAAAGAGGGATAATAATGTACTCTGCTTGTCATGGAGAGGGAGTATCTTCCATAGATGGGGGAGTCTCTGGGAGACAAATCTGTCCTACCAGCAAGTCCTATTGATGTCGCAGACCAAGTTGAGGTTTTGTGTGCGGGTCACAAGTGGAGTTTGGCTTGCAGATATGCAGCAATTTCGTCAAGGTGGGGTCAGAGATTGCTCTGTATGCCAGACATAGATCACCTCTGAGGAGTCTGTAAGAGAAAAAGTAGAGGGACAAGGGTTTTTAGCCTATCCATGTAGGATAGATTTTTGAAACCCGGGATTCTCCTGGTCAGGAGCTTCTGTGGTCTCTCCAGCTGCTGTATGTACTTCACTAGGTACATGCCGAAAGGAGTGATAAACGCGATGATGGGCCTGCTAAGGGAGGAATACAGGGAATTTATGACTTCCTTGTTCCTGGAAGAAATACCCTTAATAATGAGGTGAGCCATGTAGAAAGCTCTCCATACAGTGGAGGCAATGTGGTGGTCAAAAGTTAGATTGCTGTCCCTATTTTGACTGTGTGAGTTATATCAGTGAGCCAGTTAGCTACCCATCTGGTCACATATGGATTTACGCCAAGCTGGGATAGTTTATCTATTATGCCTGAGTGGGGAACACTGTCAAAGGCCTTGGTCAGGTTAGGGTAGGAGGCGTGCACCATCTTTACTTCATCCATGGCTTTGGTGGCTGACTCAAAGAAGTCTATCAGATTTAACAGACATGATCTCCCCTTGACACTGATGGATCTATAATTGCCTGGATCGGTGGATGCTCCACCATTGTGCAGAGGGATGACTCTGGCTGTCTTTCATTAGGCTGGGATGAAAGCTGTACTTAGGCTTAGGTTGAATAGGGTGACTAATGGTGCTATGAGTTTCTGCTTGAGTTGATGCAGGATGTAGCCTGGGATGTTATCAGATCCCATGAAAGCTGTGTTTTTAGCCTTTGAGAGGGAAATAATGACTTGTTCTCTAGATATAAGGAGCGGGGGGCAGATGCTGCAGATATCCTGGATTACTGATGGGGGGGGGGGATAGAGGGGTGAAGTTTTCACTGCCAGCAGATTGGCTATATCCACGGCATTTGTGTACATGGTGTCCTTGACCATCAGTTCTGAGCAGATTTGGGTATTTTCCCTTAGATTGTGGACGTATGTGAAGAAGGCCTTATGATTGTCTTTAGTAGATGTGGCCAGTCTGGATTCAAAGTTAGGTTTGGAGGACTTCACTAATACCCTTATTTGCCTAGTTAGGCCAAGGAGAAATTACTTCCAGTTTGTCACCTGTTCCTTCTTGGACCTGGACAGCAATTTCTTTCCTTTTGCTGTAGAGTTGATTTATAGCCGATGTCCACCAGACAGGTTTACTCTTCCTTGAGGAGGAGGATTTTCTCCTGTCAGGTATTGCTGAATCCATGCATTTATATAAATGGTTGTATAGTACTTTGGTGTAGGTTTGGGCATTAGTGCAAGCTCCTACTGTTGTGGAGGCGGCTGTGAAGCTGTTTAGACCTTCCCTCAGGAGGTTACAATCAGCTTTGGAGATTTTTTTTTTGCTTATCCCTAATGGGGGGGGGGGGGGTCAAGGGAGATGGTGACTTCAAAGGTGACCGTTTTGTAGTCTGATTTTACCCGGGATGATAACACTGCAGGGATGCTGCAGTGGTTTCCTATGTTGGTTAGTACTAAGTCCAAGATGTTGTCACCTTTTGTGGGGGTGTCAAGCAGCTGGTCCAGGGCATTGGCATTGACGAAGTCAAGGAATCTTTGAGAATTTGTGTTCTGGCTTGAGTAGCTCTTCCAGTCAATGGTTGGGTAGTTAACATCGCCCAGGATCATGGTATAGGGTTGAATCTTGACAGATTTGAGGAGGTCCAGATAGGTAGCATGGGTATCCTGAGTCAATGTTGGGGGCCTGTAGCTAACCATGATTTGAATAGAGGTCTTGTCAACTGTTAACTGCACCTGGAGCATCTCCTGTGCGTCATACTGTTTGACCAGTCTGAGGTGTGTATATCTTTAATATATATTGAAACACCACCTCCTTTGGCTTTGCTGCCCTCAGTTTGGGGTCTGTATGTATGATAGGATGAGTAACCAGGTGAGGCTGGGGTGCTCTTTGCAGATTTGAACCAGGTTTCTGAGACTGCACAAATGTCAGCATCTTCCACAGTTAAGAATGCTTGCAATGAGTGCAGTTTCATGTTTAGACTCCTAGCATTGAGCAGCATGACCTTTAAACTGGGTTTAGATGAGATTTTCATGTTGGTAGTTTTGACCTCAAGACATTGCCTAAAAAAAGGCACACACTATTGCCAGGAGCCTGAAGCCCAAGGGAGACAGATGCAGGCCATCTCTGGCAAAGCATGGTAGTCTGTCAATCATGTTTTTCCAGGCCAACAGGTACTGGATCCACTTAGAATGACACCAGAAACTAAGCCAATTGTTAAAGTCAATCATTACAGTCAAAAGTGTTAAAGTCAATCAGTACTACCTCTAGCTACCAGATCTATACCTGGCCCAACCCATTTCAAAGCCCCTTTAAAAAATCATCTCAAAAATACATGTCTCTGCTCCTGCATAAACCCTGCCTAATGCTCAGGTCTTCCTCTTCCACACTAGCCTCATCATCCTCTTCTGTCACATTTCAGTCCCTCACAGACTCAAGATCCTAAAGCTCTTCCAACTCCTTCTCTGCTTCTATACTATATCCTTAAGCTACTGCTCAGGCTTTATTGCTTCTATTCTTCTCAACTCTGTCGCTATTTATCTGCATCACTAACTTTCTGACTGCTATTTTCCTAACTGAAACTAACATTTTATTTTGCATGTACTGTTACAGTCAGTGTGACACATTGCACTACCTACATACTATTGTTTTGGACACTATCTACATCCTGTATGGTGAGAGTGACTATTACTGTCTGTAATGTTTTAACTGTATAGAATTGTCTAGATGTGTAGATCTTCGGTCTGGATGTGTAGCTCTTCGGTGTTGAGATCTGCAGTGGCCCCTCTGACTTCACAGCAAACCCGGGTTAACTTTCTCCCTGTAGCTTCAGGTCTATTTTCTAACTATTACATAGACATGCCTACATGCTAAGGAGAGAAATCCTTGGACCATACCCATCCAGTGCATACATTTTACTTCTACTGGTAACCTTCCAACAAGCCAAGTCTATTTTATATTACTAAGAACCCCCCCCCCAGAAAGGCATTGCATTCAGAAAGGCAGTACATGATAGTCTTGGCCATCCTATTTGCTGCAGAAAAGAACCACAATAAACCTTATATAGCTAGATCACAACCGGAACCTCTCCTGCTAGCTGGGGACTGCTCTCATCTATCTTGTTAAATACTTTACACAGTGGGAGAAACTTACATTTTTCAAGTGGCTGCCACCCGCTCACCATTTTGTGGAACTAGTTCAACACATCCTGTGTAATTATAATGCTAGATTCTAAGCTTTGTATGGACGACATGCTACATGCTCTGTAATTATTTTTGGTAAGAGAATCTCAGCTGTGACTGTATTTAACTGCTTGCTTATCCTATGTCTTTGAATGTACCTGTATTTAATGTCCAAAGATAGTATCAATTGTATCATTTATCTAGGCTGTTTTTGTCTGTGCCAGGATATACCTGTGTATTACCTAGATTGCTATCACTGTACAGCATATAATAGAATTTGTTTGTTTTTCTCACCTAAACTCTTTTTTTCTCCTTCTATCCCTTCTAGCTCCCTACCTTCTATCCTTAACCAAGGGACCTGCTTAATCTTTCAGGACCCCTCTCTGACTATTTTGTGTCACTACCATCCCAACATCTAAACAAGAAAATTCTGTTGCCCCTGCACATACTTTGTGCTCCCAGCTTCCAACAGGACTAAGAAAGTATGTTCCACCTTGGACCTAAATATTAAACTGTATTAGTTCTTGATTTATTAATACCTACCTAGTAATAGGAAAAGTAAGCTAGCAAGCAGGGAAACCAGCAGCATATACTTTCTCCTACTACTCCCCATTAGCATTCTGCCTTTTTGTCTCCCCTAGCATTCTAACTTTTTTCTCCTCTTACCTACTTTTATCTGTACTCCTCTATCTAGCTTTATCTAATTATTTTTACCTTTGTCCTCCTTCTCTTTCTGCCCAATAGGTGGCACCACATCCCAGTCTAAAGCTACACCTTGTACTCCACATTCGCAACTATCTACTCTTACTACTTTTCAGATCTTATCCCTTAACAAAATACCAATCCTCTTGCTACCTTCACTCTACTACTACCCTTTTTTTCTTCCCACCATCCAGCTGTACTCTATTTATTTTTTCTTTCCTGATCCAACATTCACTCACACCTTCTCTCTTGCACTACCACACGCTACTCACCTGCTGACACCTAGAAAGTCTGCTGCTCCCTGATTGTCTCTCTTGACTCTCACTTGCCTTCTGCAACCCGCTCCATTCACCCTGCGGGCTCACTCCGCTCCCCTAACCTACCCCCAATTCCCACCCACCCCCAGTGGTCCTAACTTTATACCTACAAAGCCACACCCCCTCTCTCCCATCCAATAATCCTTCTCCACTCTTTCACACCCTCCACTTACACAACCACATACCGACTAATTAATCACTCTCCCTTACCTCCTACACACCTCTGTTCTTCACTCCCTCAGCACTTCAACCTCCTAATTTCCAAGTACATTTCTTTTTTCATCTCTTTCATCATGCCCTTAACTCACTCACTCACTTACATAAAACTTCCATTCCTACTTTCACTATTATGTATCCTTTCTATTCCCCATACTCTCACTTATTACGAAAACCTACAATCCCCATCTTCTCACCAACCCCTTAAACAAACAGTAATAATAAATAATCTTGAATTCCTTATCCATTCTAACATAACATCCACCTCAAACTATCTATCACCCAAACACCACAGAGTTAACCATTTCACATTGGCACAATATAGGAAAACACAACTTAATTACAATAAACCACTGAAGCATCCATATAGTCCTCTTAAATATCCTCTCCTTCACGGGGACATTCATCCCAACCCAGGACCATATAACAACACCCTTAGACACCCCCCCACCACTCCCACAAATTCACTACTCATAGCTCATCTCAATATAAGGAGTGTTAACAATAAATTAAGCCAACTTCACGCTCTACTAGATACTCACTCTTTTGATCTCTTATGCTTAATTGAAACCTGGCTTAAACCTGCAACAAAAGACAGTGAAATACTCCCACCTGGATATAATATCCTGAGGTTAGACTGAAGTACCAAAAAGGGTGGTGGGGTTGCAATACTGCACAAATCTCAATTACAGGTCACACCCATACTGCTACAACCCCCCCTAGAAACCAATGTAGAAATTCTTATCTCCAAGCTCAGCTCAATACTACTAAATCCATATACATAATTTGCTCCTACCTACCCCCAGGCAATAACATAAGCATCCTAGAAAGTATCCTGTGCTGGCTCTCTACATCCTTCCCTCAAGAAACCATAGTACTCAGTGATTTTAATATAGACTGGAACTCCTGTACAACTCTGGAACCCACAACCCATATAAACCTCTATGGCTTCTCTCAAACTGTTAACTCCCCCACTAGAATCCATAAACCCACCAGCAAGGAAAGTATATTAGACTGGATTTTAATAAACAGCCACTCTCTCTCATACAAAGCAGGTGTTCTTCCTGATGATATTAGTGACCACTCACTAACCTACCTATCTAGACAAGGATCCTTTACTTCTAATCACCCTACCTTTAAAATCACCCGTAACAGAAAAAAATTTAATCCAGCCAATTTTCAAACTGAACTTCAAGCCTGTGACTGGTCTCCCTTAAGGCACCTACCAATTGATGAAGCAGTATCCCATTTTAACTCCAAATTCCTTCAAATTCTTGAATTCCATGCCCCCTCTTGTTCCATTACAACTAGATGCAAAGCAGCCCCAAGGCTTACTAAAGAAACCAGACAACAAATCCGTCAAAGAAATAAAATTTGTTCCAAATGGAGAAACACTAAAGACCCAATTAATCAGCAGCACTTTAGACATCTAAGAAATGCCACCAAAAGATCTATATTTCACGATAAAAAAAAATATTTCTTCAAACTCCAACAAAAACACCATAATCAACCCAAAGCTTTTGGTCAGGCATAAATAAACTGTTACATCTGGGCCACTCCAAACCCCCACTCCATCTGGTCTCTCCCAAAACTCTCCAAACAAGATAGCTGATGCTTTCAACACCTTTTTTACTGAAACTGTCCAATCTCTAGCCAACACCCTACCTCCTCTCAATCCCACCCTCTCATGCTCCCTTACTACTTCACCACCTACCTTTCACTTGAAACCTATTCCTACAGACCTCATCTATACTCACCTTCATAAGCTCAAAGCTTGTACACCCTCAGCCGATCACCTACCACCTGAATACCTTCAAATTGCAGATAAAGCTCTTGCCTACCCTATCTCTATTCTCATCAATAGAACCATAACTGAAGGCTCCATTCCTTCACTATGGAAAATCTCTCCCATAATCCCACTTCACAAAGGCAGCAACTCAACTGAACTCTTCAACTTTCGACCAATAGCCCTACTATCTCCACTAGCCAAAATTATGGAAAAATGTATCCACCAACAATTTCTCGACCACGTTCTCCAACACAACCTTCTAGCTGACTGTCAACATGGTTTTAGACCATTCCACAGTACCACCACTGCTTTCCTATCTTTTACAGACTGCATTAATAAACACCGTAACAATAACATGCTCTCCGCTGCTCTTTTCATTTACCTCTCTAAGGCTTTTGATATGGTCAGTCATCAAATACTACTTAACATACTCAACTCATTCTCACTTGACACACAAGCATTACTCTGGTTCAAATCCTATATGCACAATCGACAGCAGGCTGTCCTTTGGGATAATAACCTATCCAAACATCTCCCTGTTACCCTTGGTGTCCCTCAGGGCTCCATTCTAGGACCTCTACTCTTCTCCCTATTCATTAACGACCTTTCTACTAATTTACCTGTACCTACTAGCATTCAATATGCAGATGACTCCACTTTGATTTGTAAAGCTAACACTTCATCTGAACTCCAAACCATCACCCAAACAGTATTCAACAAAGTTGAAAACTGGTTCCAACAACATCACCTCCTCCTTAATGCCAAAAAAAACAAACTATTGCTATTTTCTCCAACTATTAAATCCACTCCATTAGACCTCTCTATTACATCCATCGATGGTACAATCATAGCTCCCGACCCAACTAAAAAACTCTTAGGGATATTGATTGACCACAACCTGAACTTTGACGCTCATATCAATGCCACCATCAAAACTGTCAACAGAAAACTTGGATCCTTATATAGGATAAAACCTTTTCTCACCCCAGAAGCCAGAACTACTATTGCCCAGACACATCTAATCTCCACACTCTTTTATGCCTCCCCAATTTATACTAATCTTTCCAAAAGTAACCTAAACAAGTTGTCTACTTCTTAAAACAATATTGCCAGGTTTGCTACTGGGTCCTCATTCAGAACACATCACTGTCTAAACCTAAAACTTCTAGGATGGCTTGAACTAAATAACCTACTAAACTTTCAACAACTCTCCATTATCCATAAAATTCTACACCAGCCTAGTAATACTCCTATTCTCAGTAGCCTCATCTCCCTCTACACAAACCTCACTAACCTTCACTCAGCAAATAAACTACTAGTTATCACCCAGAAATCCCACAACAGGGCAGGTGATTCACTTTTCTGTAATACAGTGGGGAAGATCTGGAACAAGCTTCCCACTAAACTTACATCTCTTTCATCATTAACACTCTTTAAAAAACAACTAAAAATTCTACTAAAAACACAATGGCTATGTCCTTGAACTAACACTGACTACCCCCCACACCTTATCCCTACTCAACAGACCTCCTCCTTAACCCACTCCATTGCAGCATTAGCATTTTCACCCCTCCCTTACATCCTATTTCCCAGCATGCATCACTGAGTATTTCTCCTCACTACACTACCTTCTCAGTGTACTCTTATCTTTCCACCCTGCACTTTTACTTTTCTTTTCTTTCAGTATGATTGTTTTCTTCCTCTTATACTTATCCTCCCTAATTTCTCCTACTTCCCTGTATTATACACATTTTATAACCCTTTTATATCTTTTGAAAAGCACATCTTACCCAACATACTAACGTTGAAGCTCTCTATCTCTTTCCCTTGGTAATAATCAGTGTATTTTTACCCTTTTTCAACTCAGTTCTCAATTTCTGTATTTTCTTTATTTCTGTAAACTGAAGTTGATAAAATAATTCTGCAAGCATATTCACCTTATCCACGTTAAATAATGTATCTATCTTGTTTTGGCACTGGCCTGATGTTAACTAGTTTTAAGTGGAGCTTTTCTCCCCGGGGCTCTACTGAAAATGGACATGTATCCAGCTAGACTAGCCCAGTCAACAAATGTAAAATAAATAAATAAAATAAATATATTGCATCATCTTGTAATAACAGTTTGTTCTCTCAACTTATTTTTGTATAGTATTTCTAATGTAATTTGTATTTATTGGATTATACTGTAGTTGTATTGTACTGTATGTGGAGCTTTTCTTCCCAGACCTCTGCTGAAAACTGGTTCTGTAGACCCAGTCAGACCACTTCGGTAAACAAATGTCAAATAAAATAAATCATTTTTTGTTTGCATTGAGACATCATTCTGGGTGACAGTAGAATGCTGCTTAAGGCTAGTGACGTATCTGCCTAGAACACATATTCAGTGAGCTTGATCATGTCTCTCATATTGTCCAGAGAGGTACATCTGAAGTCATTCAAACTAACATGTACTATGACAGAGTCATAGCAGTACTTTTTGAGGGGCTTGAGTGCATGAGTGATGTGACGATTCTGGGACCTGGCAAATAACTTACCATAACTTTCTCCTTATCTAGCCTCAGGATCACATCTGTGTGTCTCACAGTGGAGTCTCCTATGATTAATATACAGAGTTTATGGTTAAGCCTTAATGGCTGTGTGACAGTGGTGTGTGGACTGTGTGTAGTGTGGTAGGCTGTGGAGTTTGCATGTGTTTTTGTCTCGGAGGTCTCTTTTGTTTAGGTATGTTTTCTTTAAGAGCTTGCACATATGTGGATGTGTGTTGTGTTGGTCTGGGTGATATTTGAGGTGTGGTGTTTGTGCAGATAACCTTCTCAGTTGCAGGTATACTGGCTTGTGAGGGAGAGAGCATAGACTCCAGGATTTTAATGTAATTGTATCTCTCACAAATTGCGTTCCGAGGTGGTAGTAAGAGAGGGTTGTCTGTGTACATGAGACAGTTGCTACACTGTCTCAGGATGGCCATATTAACCAGATTGGCATGAGAAACTGTAAGAAACTGTCTGTCCATATTTGGCAGAATTGGTGAGGGGGATGAGCTAAGGGGCAAAGGTGGAAAGATCTGAGATGGGTACTAGTAGCTTGTGTGTGTACAGAGGCTGTAAAGTAGCTTCACTACCTCAGGATCGAGTGAGTGGTAGTAAGGGAAAATTTGAAGTTAGAATACTTTCTGCCCATTTGTTCCTGTTTTACTTCAGATGTGTCTGTGACAAACTCACTGATGAGTACTGGACCCAGAACATACCCCGCTGTACTAAATTAGTTGTGTCTTTCGGCTTTTCCCGGTTAGAGGTCGCCACAGCGGACCTCCGGTCCGCTAATGATTGGCAGTAGACTTTTACGTGCCAAGTTGCCAGCTCTGATGCACAACCTTCAACGAAGGTACACCCATTCACGCATGACTCCACACAAAAGATGCTCTAGCTGAGAATCGAACAGGACAACATCTTACTGTGAGGCGACAACGCTACCGCAGTAATTTCCCCAATTTCTGACATTGTCCTCGCACTATAGCCCTCTGTGTGCTACCATTAAACCATGCCACTATCTAGTTCCTCTGTCTTGCCCTACCCTTAATCACTTTATTTTTTCTACAGTCTCCTGTGTGCTACAGAGGCCTTGCTGACATCCAGGTTGACTATGTCTACCAATACTCCCCTGTCAAGTACTTCTGTAAACCTGTCACACAGCTGGTTTGGGTTTGATTGACAACTCCTTCTGGACGTGAACCTATGCTGGTTGCCATCTCACATGTCATTGTCTTCCATCCCCCCAGCATTTTCTCTGCCGTTCACCCTATTAATCTTGTTTGACTAATAGGGCATTGAATAGTCGTTTCTAGGGTAATGCTGGCACTGAATTTGTAAGCTAGTGTGTTGGTAGTGTGTACCAGGTCAGATAAGGTGATGCCATCCTGAAGAGTGTGATTTCTTAGTTTCCTAACGCAGATAAAAAAGGATTTCTAATTATCCTTAGCTTCAGATGCTAACCTATAATCATGGGGTGTCTTAGTAGTCCTAATAGTTTTGTTTTTAAGTTTTTCAGGCAATATTCTAATGTCGTCCTTGATTTTAGTGTTCTTAGATCTACTGAATACTTTTATTAGTTTTGTTTTTTTATTGTAGAGTTTATTTATGTTGGTAGACAACTACAGTGGTTTGCTTTTAAACTTTTTTTTTTATATTTAGATCTGGTAGACACTGTCAAGCCTATAAATTTATATAAGTGGGCATAGAACTCTTTTTCTGTAGCTTCCTGATGATGCAATGTCTGGCTTTGTTTTATTCCATTTTTCTATCATTATTTAATAACCTGTACCCATGGAAAAGCAGCAGGTTCAAATGAGGTCACATTGATTCTTGTTTCTGTGATATCATCAATGTCCACTCTCACTTCATGCGTCACTGCATGCAGGCCCCCATCTGCCTACCCAGACTCCTTGTTGAACTGCACAGCAATAATATCCAGATGTGGTCTGAGTTACTGTTATCAGTTCTGCTCTGTATCTCTTTTCACTGTATTATGCATGAACACTTAACTCCTTCTTCTGGTACAGTCACCCTGTCCCCTCCCATCTTAGTTTAATGGTACAGTCACTGAGATGTATTTTTCCAACCCATAACAATGGGAGACCTGAATGCTTATATCTGAACATACAAAACAGGATATGAGCACTGCCTGGGCACACATGATTGGGGCAGTAGGAATAAAGGTGGAGAAGCCCATTTAAACTTCCGTCTGACAAGTGGCTTGATGGTAGCCCACAAATGGTTCACCAAGAGAAAAAGTCACACAATTAGAAAGAAGAGTGTTAATGTAACTCAGCTAGACTTTTCAAAGGACACTGGGATAGAATCAGAAATTGTAAAGTCAACACCAGTTAAACAGTCAGCCCACAGCATAAGCCAATGGTGGTCACAATCAGATGCAAGCAGCGGTCAGAGAAGGCTATAATTCAACAGAGACTAAACTGAGGACACTGAAGTTGACTGGAGTGAAAGTGGATGAGTTTAAGTAAACACTTGGGGTTCAAGAACCTAAGGAAGATGAGGAAATAGGTGGAGCTGAAGGAGAATGGTATCACCTCAAAAGAGCATGTGTCAACACTGTAGAACAGATATGCAGCTGAATCAGGTATAGAAATAAGTTACACAAGGAAAGCTGGTGGTGCAATGCAGTAGTCTAGGAAGTTATCAAAAGAAAAGGAGTGCAGGAAAAAGCACAGCTAGAAAAGACAGACCAGGTTAAGAAGAAATATTGTCTGGCTAACAAAGAGGCTGTGAGAGCTGTCACAACAACAAAGAATAAGGCATCAGAGGCACTCTGCCAGCTTCCAGAAAGTGATTCAGCAGTTGGCACAAAGAAACTCTTTCAGGTTGCAAGGCAAAACAGAAAGATAATGACAGTCATCATACACCATTCGTAAGGGATGCTAACTACTCACCAGTCCATAGGAAATGAAAGTCAGTTGGAAGGATTACTTCCTGCAGCTCCTGAATGAAGAAAAGCCACAGAAGCTGTACTGCCCCAGATGATGAAAGAGGAAGAAGAAGAACCCACCTTAGAAGAAATAAGAAAAATGTTAAGGAGGTTTCTGCATTCTGCTTAGGTGGCATAATCTTGATAGAGGCCTGTTGTCTAGGCTGGTAGTTTTGTTTGAGTTTCCTGTGTTTCTGGCAGCCATTTTCTGCTGATTGTCTTCATTATTATTGAGAGTAACAAGGCCTCCTGCTTTCTGTAGTACGAGTGATTGGGTAATAGCAGGGGCTGAGTAGTAATTTTTCCCACCCACCTTCCCTAGTGTTGTGTGTTCTTATACTTGGTGGCTTTGCAGTTGCCCGCCCATACTGTATATTTGATCTGTGACACTCCTCCCAGTCTAGTATCATTAATTCACTCAATCTAACAGAATACATTTGTGAAGGCCAACCCACTCAGATTCTTAACTTTGAATTAACTTCTGTTCCAGCTTTCTCCATTTCCACTTTTACTAGAAAAAAAAATTCTAAGCTTGCTTCCCCCCTTTCCTGTGGCAGGTCTTGTCCAGATACGGATTTGCTGTGTCTAGGACTGTTTGTGAGCTCCTACTCTCCCCACCCCACTTAACTGGGGTTAAAGTATTCCTGGCGCCATAAAGTCTGTTCTTCAAATTTTCCCTTGCAACTAGCCAGCTTTTTAGTTTTAGCACTCAAATCTGTTTCTTTGAGCTCAGCACTTGTTCAGAACTCATTGTAAGCACCAAATAAGTTACAAATTACTACAGCACTCAACTTTCCTCACTTGTCTAGAGAAAAACAGTTTTTAGTACTTAATAAATAAGCACCTATTCAGGCATGTCTAAAGGTCAGCTCCCAGTGTTTTCTCCTGTCTACCTGATGAATCTGGGCATCTTGGGACAATGCAGCAATTGCCTCATATACACAGACATCCCTCTCTTCCTACCATCCAACACTAATGATCTGTGAGAGATGCACTTGTATAGCCAAACTGGAAGCAAAGCTCTCTTCACCGAAGACTGGACTAGACAGTCAAGAGGAGAAGGTAAACACTTGCACTGCACCACACTCATCACATAGTCCCTCAAAACCTACACAAACAAAACACACACACAGAAGCACAAAACACACACCTACATTCGCGGAAGCTCTCAGTACAAATCTGCCCAAACAACAGAGACCTTCAAAGCAGAAATGCAAGCAACCTCCACCCACCAAAACAACCCAAATGACACATAGTCCACATACTCAGTGTGCCACTCAACTACAGCCCATAATGCATAACATACCCAACACTCTAGTCATAGGTGACTCTATAGTCAGGCACACTGATGTTCCACTCACCAGGTTAAACAAAGAAAAAGTTACTGTCAGCTGCCTGTCAGGTGCCAGGATCCACCACATAACACACGCACTCAGGTCACTCCACAACAAGTACAAATATGACTCTGTCATTGTCCATATTGGTGTGAATGACCTGAGATGTACCTCCCTGGACTTCATGAAAAGAGACATGGAGGAGCTCTCCGATCTTGCAGCCCAAGCAGGTATGACCCTAGCCCTGAGTAGCATCCTACCATCACCCAGAATGATACCACAGTACAAGGACAAAATTATTGGCTTTAACAATTGGCTAAGCTTCTGGTGTCATTCTAAGGGAATCCAGTATCTGTCTGTCTGGGATGACATGATCGACAGACCATGCTGCTTTGCCAGAGATGGCCTGCACCTGTCGCCCTTGGGATTCCAGATACTGGCAAAGGCTCTTGCTATCCCTATAGTGCCTTTTTTAGGCAAGATTCAAATGACAAATTCACCACCGTAACAGGTACAAGCAAGCAAAATCTGAGGGTAATGCTACTCAATGCTAGAAGTCTAAACCTCAAAATGCACTCACTCGAGGCACTCCTTAAAATGGAGAACATTGACATCTGTGCAGTGACAGAGACCTGGTTCAAAGCTCAAGAGAGCACCCCTGCATTACCAGGCTATAATTCATACCACACCTTTTGGCCACCAAACCCGGACCGAAACACTAAAGATGGAGGCGTGTCCATATTCATTAAGAATATCCACACCTCCAAGCTAGTTGCTCAGCATAATGCATCCGAGATTATCCAAGTTTAACTAACTCTGGGTAAAACCGCAATCCAGATTGTAGCTTGCTACAGACCCCCCACCATGCCAAAGGATTCCCACTCCTCTTTTCTTGATACACTGGAAAATATTAAGGTACAACCCAACACTATAATAATGGGTGATTTCAACTACCCTACCATTAACTGGGAAAACTACTCATGTACCAACTCTTTTGCTCAACGATTTCTGGAAATCATCAATTCCAATGCCTTGGATTAACTTATCCACACCCCCACCAGGGGCAGCAGTATCCTAGACCTGGTCATCACCAACATGGGTGACTGGTGTTCCACACCAGAGGTCAGCTTCTCGTTGGTCAGATCCGACCACAAACTAATCACCCTAGACATCCACATCCCGCTCCCACCCCCTTGAGGAAAACAACCGTAAAAAATTTCTCCAAAGCCAACTTCACGCTTCTTAAGACAGAAGTGGCAAACTTCATGACACCCATGCAGATGGATAATAGAGGCATGACTGCTGAATCCTACACAAATGCACTTAATAAGCACTTAACGTGAGTGCATGGATCATGCTATCCCTAACAGAACCAAGATGCTATCCTCAAAAAAAAAGGAAGCCAATCTGGTAGTCTTCTGCCATAAACAAACTCTACTACAGAAGAAAGAAACTGTTGTAAAAAAGACTAAAATCCCACGATTGGAGGAACTCCCTGGTCAGCCTCAGTAAGAAGCTGAGATCCCTCATAGAATCCTCCAAAGCTAGTTATGAAAACAAAATCGCCACTGATTCTAAAGACAACCACAAAGCATTCTATAGCTATGTCAGGAATCTCAATGGCAACACTCAGATCTGCTCTGAGTTACAGCACAATGACACTAAATATACAGAACCAACTGATATTGCCAACATCCTGGCAGATAGGTTCAGTGCTAACTTTACCCCCCTCTCACCCGCTAAAGGGCCCATCTTTATACTGGAAGAATGCAAAGTTCCTGTAATCACGGCTGCACAGGTAAAAACCTCACTCTCCAAAGCCAAGAACACAGCATCCGTGGGACCTGAGAACATCCCAGGCTGCCTTCTACATGAACTACAGAATGAACTGGCACCTAACTTAAGTACCATGTTCAATCATAGCCTCACTTTAGGCTTTGTGCCCATTGAATGGTGCACCGCAATGGTTATCCCACTCCACAAAGGGGGGGGGGGCAAAACAGACCCCAGGAACTACCGCCCCATTAGCCTGACGAGCCTGGTCTTCAAGGCCATGGAACGTATCATCATGGAACTCATAAACAAAGACATTGGAGGTCTCCAAACTCTGGACCCCACACAGTTTGGGTTTGTAAAAGACAGATCATGTCTCCTAAACCTGATAGACTTCTTTGAAGTAGTCACCAAAGCCATAGATGAGGTTAAGGTGGTTCACACAGCCTATCTAGATCTCGCCAAGGCGTTCCACACCATCACCCACTCTGGAATTGTAGATAAACTCACTAAACTAGGTATAAATCCCTATGTCACAAGATGAGTTGCCAACTGGCTTACTGACAGAACCCACACTGTGAAAGTAGCATACTCCAAATCAGACTTCAGACCAGTGACAAGTGGAGTACCACAGGGTTCAGTCCTGGGTCCTCTCCTGTTTGGTATCTACTTCTCTGAAGTACAGGCTAACACAGAAGGTCTTTGGCTAACTAAATTTGCAGATGACTGCAAACTAGGAACCATAATCGAAACTCCTAACGATGTGGCCATCCTACAAAAGGGCATCACTGAGACAGATGCCTGGTGTCAAAGCCATGGTCTCAAGCTCAATGCCAAAAAGTGCATTGTCATCCCCTTTGGTAAAAACTCATAGGCGGTAGTCTACTTAACACCAAAAGTGTGATAAGAGACCTTGGGACACAGGTGGACAGTAGTCTCTCCTTTGATAATCACATTGCCACAGTGGTCAGGAAATCCTTCTATGTGGCACACCTCATCACAAAAGGTTTCTTATCCAGAAAAAAAGAGGTCATTGTTCCCCTCTACTCATCACTCAGACCCATTATAGAGTACAATGCCCCTTTTGGTATGTACCTCACAAGACATCTACAACAACTGGAAAGGCTGCAAAAATACCTCACAAAGAGGATTACTGGCCTCAAACAGATGCCTTACGCAGACCGTCTCAAAA
Organism: Protopterus annectens; assembly: GCF_019279795.1. Taxonomy (NCBI): domain Eukaryota; kingdom Metazoa; phylum Chordata; order Ceratodontiformes; family Protopteridae; genus Protopterus; species Protopterus annectens. The sequence goes on from NC_056743.1 coordinate 451,980,469, forward strand.
AACTCCAGCTTTACCTACTCAGAGGCGATCTCTGCCTAACATACAAAGCTATGTCAAATCCAGAGCTGTTGGACATGCTCCACTTAAAGAAATCCCAATCCCTCCGAGCTAGACGCTCTAGGGACCTAAACCCTGTCACCACAATAAACAGAACATGCTGGAAGGATAGATTCCTGTCCCAGAGACTTCCCATACTATGGAACAGACTACCTATCTATGTCAGACAGAGCTCCTCATTAGCACTCTTCAAGAAAAATCTTGATGATTGGATGGGTAATAGGAAATTCACCCCGGGGATCATGTATCTGGTTTTGCTTGACGGGCACAAGAAAATAATTTTCTTGGGAGGTGAAAGCCAGGGTACCTTTTTGGCTAGGCTTGTATAGGCCCTAGGGCCAATAGCCCAGTACCTAACTATGAACCTATGAAAATAAACACAGGGAAAGGAGCAGGTTCAAATGAGGTCATGTCAAGATATTATTAAGATGTTGGGTGAATTAGGGGAGAAATGTCTCCTGCAGGTATCCACAGCAGTATGGAATCCCAAATGACTGGATAATAAGCATTCCAGTGGCAATGAAGAGGAACAAAAGGGATTCACAACTGTGGGCAGTACAGATGTACTGAATTCTTGCCACACTGTATGTAAATGCTGGAGTGAGTGGGTGATTGATAAATGGATATGCATTGTAGTAGAAAATAAGATGGGATATGTGCTGTATCCTGATCTGAATCCAGCTGCATAACTAACCTGATGTTTGCAGTGAGACAGATGGTGAAAAAGAAGCTAAAGATGAGGACAGTCCAACTGGGCATTCCTAGACATGGAGAAAGCACATGGCAAAGTCCCCTCCCCCCAAAAAAAGCTAATTGGAGTAATCCTGTGTTAGTTCAAAGTCCCAGAAACACTGAACGAATTAGTGCAGACTATGTACAAGGACACAGTGACAAAGGTACGAACAGTGTTGAGACTCACAGTGGGAGAAGGAGTGCATCATAGTTTAGCTTTGAGCCCAATGTTGTTCATACTGGCCATGGACTCCATTGACAAACAGCTCAGTGGGACTGATCAACAAAGCTGCTGTATGCCAAGGATGTGGCATTGCAAGCAGATTCTGAACAAGAACTTCAGTAAAGGATAGGGGAATGGAATGGGATGCAAATCTAAAGGCAAATGAGATGGAAATGAGCAAAAAAGGGACAACTGTCAGCAGAAAACGGATGGAATTAGAAGAAAAGTACAGTTTTGTACCTACCATAAATGTAGATGTTCGAAGATCCACATTGCTGCAGTCCTAACACTTGGGTAGTCCGCTGTCCCAGTCGGCCCGAATACCAAAGTATAAGGCTGACGTCGGTCAAGGCGCATTTGTCTGACATCAGGACGTCAGGGTACAAATGCGCATGACCGACGTCATATCCTCAGTCTTTTCTTGCCCCAGATGTCAGAAGACCCTAAAAAGATAAGGCCAAAACCAAAAAACACCAAACACTCCTGTACCTAATATATGTACAATATATACAAATTTACAAAAATAGAACCCCACCCACACAACCACCCCTAAACACAGAGGGGAAGTAGGGAGGGTAAATTGGACTGCAGCAATGTGGATCTTCGAACATCTACATTTATGGTAGGTACAAAACTGTACTATGTTCTTCATCTCACATTGCTGCAGTCCTAACACTTGGGTAGAATCCCAAAGCAGAGGTAAGGGAGGATGGCTAAACTATAATGAAGCAGGAGCTGCCAAAATGCCCTGCAACACAGCAGTGGCAAAACCAGCCCTGGATTTAGAATAGAGAGGAAGGTGGTAATGCTTGGAGAAAGTATGCACTGAACTCCAAGTAGCTGCCTCCAAAATATCCTTAGTTGCCACCCCCCTTAGAAATGCTGTTGAAGTGGCAGTAGCCCTCGTGGAATGAGGCCTAATCCCAGCTGGAATCTCCTTGCCATGATGGGAATAACAGAATGCAATGCAAAACCCAATCCACTTAGATATAGTTTGTTTTGACACAGGCTTGCCCTGGGAACTCAAAGCAAAAGAAACAAACAACTGCTGAGACTGCCTAAAATCCCTAGTCCTGCTTAAATAATAACGCAACTGCCTGTGTACATCTAAAGTGTGCAAAATCTTTTCCCCTATTTTGGGGATCTGCATAAAAAGTAGGCAAATGAATAGTTTGGTTTAAAGCCACACTAGAAACCACCTTAGACATAAATGAAGGATTAGTACGTAATGATACCCTATCCTTATGAAAAATCAAAAAGGCTCAACCGCCATAAGGGCCTGCAATTCAGAAACCCTTCTTGCAGAAGTAATGGCCAACAAAAAAGCAGTCTTCCATGACAAGTATTTCAATTCAGCAGTAGCCGCAGGCTCAAAAGGTTGTAGAGTAAGTTTCTCCAACACAAAATTGAGGTCCCAAGCAGGAGTAGGAGCTCTATTGGGGGTCTTATATTCTTTGCCCCTCTAAGAAATTGCTTGAACAAAGGATGAGAAAACAATGGTGGGTCACAATCATAGTGAGCTGAAATTGCTGCAGCATGAATCTTAATGGAAGAGAAAGACAAACCTTTGTCCAATAACTCAGTAAGATATTGAAGAGCCACACTCAAATTAGGCTCAGAAACATCCAAATCCTTTGCTGCACTCCAAAATAAAAATCTCTTCCATTTTTCTGCATACACTTTACGTGTACTAGGTCTTCTGGCTTCCATAATCACATTCAAAACTTGTTGAGGAAGTTGAGACCTGCTGTGGTTCAAAACAGAATATGCCAGGCTGTTAGATGAAGAGAGTGAAGCTTGACATTGAGTAGATGACCGTCCCTCTGAGACAAAAGGTGTGGAATTAAAGGTAAAGGCCATGGAGGCTTCCTTACCAGATTCCTCAGTAATGGGTACCAGTGTTGCCGAGGCCAATCTGGAGCTATCAAAATCATCCTTGGCTTGTCTTGTCTGACCTTTAGGAGTACCTTTGGGAGGAGAGGCAGAGGTGGAAAGGCATACACATGAAGATTTTCCCAACTGAACGAAAGAGCATCCACTTTCCAAGCTGTGTGATGAAACCTTTTTGTGCAAAACTTTGGCAGCTGGTGGTTTAGTGGAGAAGCGAACAGATCTATGTCTGGAGTTCCCCAGGACACTGTCAATTGTCGAAATACATGAAGATCCAGTTTCCACTCGTGGGGATCCATGATTTGCCTGCTTAACACATCTGCTAAGGAGTTCTGTGCTCCTGGCAGAAACCTTGCCTGTAGATTTAGCTGCAAGCTGAGCGCAGTCTCCCACAAAATCATTGCTTGCCTGCATAGAGGATAAGAATGTGTTCCCCCTTGCTTGTTGATGTACCACATGACAGTTGTGTTGTCTGTTAGAATCAACACCTGCCCTGGAAGAAGTAACTCCTTGAAAGCCATTAATGCAAACTGGACTGCTAACATCTCCTTCATGTTGATATGTAGATGCTGTAGTCTGGCAGGCCACTTGTCTTGTATCCACTTTCCATTCAGATGAGCTCCCCAAGCTATGTCTGAGGCATCTGTCGTTAGAATCTGACTCGCCTCTGGCCGGGTCACAGAGAGTCCCTTGTTTAGGTGACATTCCTGAGCCCACCACAAAATTCCTTTTGAATGCAAGGTATTATTGGAATGACAGTGTCCAAATCCTGGCAGTGCTGTGTCCATACATTTTTAGATACCATTGCAGCTTCCTCATATGCAGTTTGGCATTGGGAAGCACCAGAATACAAGATGCCATGAACCCTAAGGCTTGAAGGCCTGTCCTTGCAGTCAGCCCGGACTGAAGAGATAGTTGATGGAAGTAAAGGGAAAGATTCTTTTGTTTGTCCGGGGTTAAAAAGGCCATCTGGGCTGCTGTATTCAGTCTCACACCCAGAAAGCACATGTCTTGAGAGGGTACTAGACTGGACTTTATTTCGTTCACAGAATACCCCAGGCATCTTAGCACTGCTATCACATATTCCAGATGCTGAAGAAGCTCGTCCTTTTCTTGAGCCAGAATCAGACAGTCGTCCAAGTAAGGATAGATTTGTATTCCTTTTAGCCTGAAGAAAGCTACAACTGGAGCCAGAACTTTTGTGAATACTCTGGGCGCAGTAGATAAGCCAAAGGGCAATGCAGAGAACTGATAATGGGAATTTCCAGCTCGGAAACGCAGATACTTCCTGCAACTGAGTCTGATAGGCACATGAAGGTAAGCCTCCTTGAGATCTAAAGTTACCATCCAGTGATCTTTGCCCAGCAGAGGTAAAAGCTGTTGTAACGTCAACATTTTGAACTTGGGAATGTCCAGATAAGTGTTGAGGATAGACAAATCCAAAATTGGTCTCCACATGTTCCCCTTTTTTGGTACTAGGAACAGGCGAGAATAAAATCCTAGGCCCCTTTCTGGCACAGGAACCGGCTGAATGGCCCCTATCTGGAGTAACAGAGAAATTTGCTTGTGAGCCTCTTTTCTTTGTATAGGAGGAATGTCTGGCATGCCTTTGAAAGGAGGCAAGGTATGGAAATAAAACCTGTAACCGTGGTGAGCGATATCCAATACCCATCTGTCTTGGGTAATAACACTCCAATTTTCTTTGAAAAGTGCCAGCCTTCCTCCCAAAGGTGCTGCCAGACGAGAAGGCTCTGGCAGCTGAAAAGGCAAGTCATTGGGTCTGCTTACGAAAGGACTGACCCTGCCCTCACCAGAAGACTGGGCAGGCGAACTGCCTGTTCTAGGCCTAAAAGAACCTTGAGCTCTGCCCCTACCACGTCTAGATCTACCCCTAGACTGAGAATCATAAGAAGGATAAGTCCACCCCTTAGTAGGCCAATTTCTACTAAACTTTGGAGGCTGAACCTGCAAAAATCTTTAACAGTTTGCATAGACTTAGCCTTGTCCTCCATTTTCTTTAAAACTGCTTCCACAGGCGCACCAAATAACACATCAGATTGTAAAGGAGCATCTAAAATCCTTGTCTTTACATGTTCAGCTAAATTCTGATCCCTCAGCCAGGCGTGCCTGCGAAGAACAGAACCAGTGGCTGCCACCCTCGAAGAGGCCTGTACAGCATCAAAACCACATTGCAAGGAATGCTTACCCACCTGTTCAGAAACATGAACTAAATCCTGCAACTCTTTACACTCAATACCTTCCGCCAGAGCATCTACCTTAGACTTCAATTGTGAAAGGAGATAATTTTGGTATTTCAACATGTGAAACTGGCAATTCAAAGCTCTCATGGCTAAAGTGGAAGAAGTATACACCTTCTTTCCCCATCTATCCAAAGCCCTTGCCTCTTTATCAGAAGGAACAGGATTTTTAACAACAGAAGCCTTAACACCTTTAGGGCCCTGAGAAACAGTTTCTGGGTCTGCCCTAGGACTCTTAAAAGATACTTATGAGCTTCAGGCACCCTATAATACCTATCCGGTTTAACTGGGGCCGGAGGCAAAGAATCAGGGTTCAGGGAAGCCTCTGCAAAAACATCCTCTACCACATCCAGAACAGGAGGTATAGCTAAAGGCCTATGTTGGGGTAGAAACAAAAATTCCCTAAGCCTTTTCCTGGAATCAGAGAAATCTTGACCTTCCCATTTAAAATGCTCCCTCATGGAATGAAGAGTCTCTGAAAAAGAAAAATCCTCAGGAGGAGAAGCCGAAGGTGTAGAGTCATCTACATCAGAATCAGAATAAGGAGGATACTCCTGCAAGTCTTCAGCCGAAGACTCAGAAGCCTCCGAACACTGCTCAAAACTCTCAAGCTCAGGTTCCACCCTAGGCCTCTTATCAGGGGGGGCATAGAACCTCTAATCATAGTAATCAAATCTTCTGCCATTTTAAGCATATGTTTCTTAGGCAGAGACCCTAAAGAACTAGGGGAGACCCCCACTGAAGTTAGCCCTGGCCTGCCTCTAGAAGAAGCCTTGGAAACAGAAGGGGAGGGCCTAACCACCTTAGGAAGGGAGGGGAGAACAGCTACCTGAGAAGCCCCTTCAGCCTGGCCTACCTCCTGAGAGGACACATCTTGTAACAGTAAAGTCTCTCCCTGAGAATCCAAAGGAACTTCTGGTAGAACCACCGGCTCCACCGAGCCCTCTAAAGAACCGACGTCCGGGACAGACGGTTCTTCCACCCTAGGCTTCGCTGCTTTGTCCTTGCGCTTTTTAGACGAAGCGGGCGTCGGAGCATCCGACGGCATGTTGTAATTACAACGCTTCCCAAAAACTAACCTGGCACAATCTAATCTTCTCTTAATAGTGCGTTTGTTAAATCTAGCACAAGAGCGACAGCCAACAACGTCGTGCTCAGGCCCTAAGCAAGGTATACACAAGGTATGGTAATCTCTATGAGGTATCTGTTTCCCACAAGAAATACAGTTATTCACTCTGACATCCGGTTAAATACTGAGGCAAGAAAAAACCAAAATATTCCCCAACGGGGTACTTAGCCAACTTTGATTCGGTCTGAAACTCCGACTTCAGAAAATTTCAGAACGCCAACCTGCACTCGCAATACTGCTTCTGCATCGGACCATGCGGCAAAAAAGACTGAGGATATGACGTCGGTCATGCGCATTTGTACCCTGACGTCCTGATGTCAGACAAATGCGCCTTGACCGACGTCAGCCTTATACTTTGGTATTCGGGCCGACTGGGACAGCGGACTACCCAAGTGTTAGGACTGCAGCAATGTGAGATGAAGAACATCTGAAACTTGAGTTAGAAAGTAAAATAGTGGAACACCTTGAATTATTTGGGAGGGTTGGTTGAGGAAAAGGGAAGTCTGAATAAGGATGTCAAAGCTAGAATCAGAGGGGCTGCATCTGATGTGCACGGAGAGTCAGAGGGTCGTGTCTGACACTAAAATACCGAAGAAGCTGAAAAGTAAGGTATACAAACCAGTTATGCAGCCAGTACTTTTGTATGGTACAGAAACCTGGGCAGTGAAGGCAGAGCTTATGAGAAAGATAGAGGTAATGGAAATGATGCATTGTAGGATGCACACTGTGGGACAAAAGAAGAAAAAGATGAAACTGGCATCAGACCAGAAGCCAAAGTAACTTCAATTACAGAGTAGGTCAAAGTGAACAGACTATGGTGGTTTAGGCCTAAGTGCAGGACAGCAAAAGGTGATTTGGGGAAAAGGATTTGGGAGAGAAAGGAAGAAGGCAAGAGGAAATGAGGACATCCTGCAAAGAGATGGATAGTGTGACAGAAGACCTGTGACAGCTGGCACGACTGTTGAAGAAGGTTGGAGAGTGGTATTGAATTGAGAGAGGTGGCGACAGTTCACACTACACCATGACCCCATGTAGAAAACGGGGAGGGGGGATGACAGTTGATAATGATGATAAAAATTTCAAATCTAGCACTAAGCACAGCTGTCCCTACTGGGCTAAGGTGTAGCCTATGCACTGCATACATGTAGTATCTTTGCTAACCCCCTTCTCCTAGCTGTCCTAAACTGTATTTCTAGGGCTCTGACTTTTTGGAAACTTTTAGCAGCTATCTGCATGAATTATCTTTACCAGATCTGACCAGTGCAATATTGAGTTAATTGAAATTGTGTATCTTTTTTAAATTAGCAGACTTTAGTCAGGTATAAACCTTGGGATTTCAAAGGAGATAGTGTAGTATTGTGAAGGGACTCCACCATTCTGTAATGTTATCCTGCAATGAAAATGAAAAAAAAAAATAAATAAAAAAATAAAAACTCCTCTACCCTACTGGTATGATATCAATGCTACAAATGAAAGGAATGGATGCTATGTCAAAATGAGTTAATGAGACTCTGAAGCATTTTATACAAATAAATATAAATGCCTGTTCCTGGCATGATTGGTTACTACATGACAGGTTTATCAAAATTCCTAAGTCCTCTGAAAAGCCACTTCCACAGCAACAGCTCTATGTTAGATGTGATAATGTTTGAAAAATACATGGACAGCATGCTTTGGGGTTATATTAATAAATTAGAACCCAAACTCCCACTCAAGTAAATGCAAAAAGCTTGGTTTTAGTCTGCTGAGATCTAATTAACAAGTGGGGTACCTAAGTATTGAAAAGGGGATTATTTCCCAATGTTAAGGTCCCAAAGAGATTAAGATTGGGGTCAGCACCATCTTTGAGAAAAACACCCTTTTGTTGTTTAATATGGTAGTCTTCTGACATTTACTTTATTCATTATATTATTTTATTTAACATTTGTTCACCGGGAAAGTCTGACTAGGACAGAGCCTATTTTCAGCGGAGGCCCAGGAAGAAATGCTCTAGACACGTTTTTGGAATCTTTGACATCATCACTGTGGCAGCACCATCTTAGAGAAACACACTCTTTTGTGGTTTAGTATGGTAGTCTTCTGACATCATCACTGTAGCAGTACCATCTTGGAGAAACACACTCTCTTGTTGTTTATTTTGTTAGTATTCTGATCTCATCACTGTGGCAGCACCGTCTTGGAGAAACACACCCTTTTGTTGTTTAATATGGTAGTCTTCTGACATCAGAAGACTACCATATTAAACACCATATAGGTGAAGCAGTGGTTAGCATTGTCAACTCACAGCAAGAGGTTCTCTGGTTCGATTCTCAGCTGAGGTGCCTTCTGTGTGGAGTTTGCATGTCCTTCCTGCATTCACATGGGTTTCCTCTGGGTGCTCCAGTTTCCTTCCACATTCCACAGACATGCATCTGAAGCGTTTCTCCCTGGGCCTCCACTGAAAATAGGCTCTGTCCCAGCTGGACTTTCACAGTAAACAAATGTTAAATAAATAAATCATCACAATGGCACAACAGCACCCATACTTCCCTGCTGCTCCACAACAGCATTCTGCCCTCTATAAAATAAAAACATTCTGATATCAGTTCTGTGCTATAACAGCATTTTGAGTTCTCTAGAGCATTCACCGGCAGTCTGCATCATGGCTGCAGTATAACAGGAGTCTGATATCGCAGCTATTTTAAAACAGTATCCTGACATTGTGGTATAGTAACATCCTCACATCAGTGCTATATTATGACAGTATCTGGATATCATTATGGTGGTATGACTGCATTCTGACATCACTACAGTGATGTGACAGCATTCAGCTAGCACTGCTGTTGTATGACCATATTCTGCTGCAACAGTTTTATAACAGGTTTCTCATATTGCAGAATAATTATGGCAACATTGTAATATCACTGCTGTAGTATGGCAGACTTTTGACATCACTGTTGTAACACAGCATCATTATGACATCACCAGTGTAGTATAAGGGGTCTCACTCAGAAGATCAAGTCAATGGAAAGTTGAAATTCATATGGGTAAGACCACATGATCAGCTTTCTGAAACAATGTAGCTTTTGAATGGAGATCGCAGTACACTGGGGATCCTTTTCCCCACTGTAGCACGATCTTGGAGTTGGTATATATAATATGGAGGGGGGTATGGTGGGTGTCAGGTGTGTAAGGATAGATTTTTGTTGTTTTCTGCCTTTCATCTTTTTGGAAAGTTGATCATATGGTCTCGACCATATAAAGTTTGACTTTCCGTTGAGTCAATCTTATGAATGGTATTCGATATAAGAATATTTTTGACCTCACTAATGCAGTCCAGCAATTTTCTGGCTTCACTAATGTATTATAGCACCATTCTTCACTAATCCTGTATCCATTTTATCAGCGATGTTGCTGTTCTTACATCATGCTGACATCATTGTAATAGTATAGCTACCTTCTGATAGCACCACCACTGTGCACAAGTGTTTTGGTATAACAGCTATGGCACAGCATTATTCTGATATTAGTACTGATTTAAAGGTATCTAACTATGTGTAGCTTTATCTTTCAACATGATACATATATAACAAAATAAAGGTATGGTTAGCACTGGAAACAATGACTATTCTTTTCAATGTAGCATGCATTTTTTTATTTTGTATCTAGTTGGCTGGCACATCACATGCACTGCAGTTTCATGCCAGTGTGAGCACACTCTCCTACTGAATCTAATTTCTGCCTGGAATCTGCTGTCAGCTCCTCTGGAGACATATGTGAATGACCTTCTGGTATAACTTTACAGCTGGAAGGTCATAATTGACTCCAGTGTTGTATTTGAGTGCATTAACCTGGTGTGGAACCATCAAGCTGTGTTCCTTAATCTATATTTTAAGATGATCTATTTGAGATGCTTAGTTCTTCCTCACTAAAAAGATGGTTTTATAGTTAGCAATCCTGATGCAGGCCCGCTGAGCATTTTGGGCAGATTGTTCAGCAGAAGATCCTATTAGATTATGCAGCAGCACTTCTGTTTTGCTGATGCATAACTGTAAGATGATACATGGCAATTTAAAGGGGACTGTGACAGTAGTTTGAAACTGGGACCTGTTCAAAATGTTTCTATCAAAGTTTTTACTTTCTTGCTTCAATGTATTGTTTTGTTTTATTTGTTGGGTAACATGAAATAGGAAGAATTTTTTGTACGATATAACTTGGTATTTAGGTTGTGTTTTGCACAGCACACAACTGAACACTGTGGGAATTAAACCCAAGCATGTTCTGCTGGATGTAGTAAAATCATGCATGTTTGATTGTTCATTATTTCCATGCATTTAACTATACAAAAACAATGAACTTAGCTGAATAAACATTTGGAGAAATGTTTAATTTTAGATCAAATCTAGGTTTTGTGCGTCAACATTTCTTCACATTGAATTGATTTGGTTGTACTGCTTCTATTTATCCAAATATCCAAAAGCACTAATTTAATTAACACTTAAAACTACTAATAAACAATAGATAAAACAATTACATGTTTTTTCATTGTTTTCTTAGTGTTGACCTTAATAATGTTTTAACTGTAAGCACTTAATTAAACCATGGAGCATTATATCATAAGAAATGCCCTAAACACAGGGATGTAGCACCATGAAAACAGGGATGTAGCAACATGAACACAGGGATGTAGTACCCTGAACTCAGGCATATAGTGCCCTGAACACAGGGATGTAGCACCATGAACCCAGGAATGTAGTGCCCTGAACACAGGAATCTAGTGCCCTAAACACAGGGATCTAGCGCCCTAAACACAGGGATGTAGCACCATGAAAACAGGGATGTTGCGACATGAACACAGGGATGTAGTACCCTGAACTCAGGCATATAGTGCCCTGAACACAGGGATGTAGCACCATGAACTCAGGAATATAGTGCCCTGAACACAGGGATGTAGTGCCCTGAACACAGGGATCTAGTGCCCTAAACACAGGGATGTAGCAGCATGAACACAGGGATGTAGTGCCCTGAACACAGGGATGTAGTACACTGAACTCAGGGGTGTAGTGCCATGAACTCAGGGATGTAGTACCCTGAACACAGGGATGTAGCAACATGAACACAGGGATGTAGTGCCCTGAACACAGGGATGTAGCGCCTTGAACTCAGGGATGTAGTGCCCTGAACACAGTGATGAAGTACCCTGAACAAAGGGATGTAGTACCTTGAACAAACGGAGGTAGTACCTTGAACAAAGGGATGTAGCACCCTGAACACAGGGATTTAATACCCTGAATACAGGGATGGTAGTATCCTGAACACAGGGATGTAGTAGAGCACAGAGATATAATAGCCTGAGAACAGGTATATAGCCTGAACAGGACCCTGAAAAATGTTGATCAATTTGTTTTTTAAATTTTAAAGGATTTTCTGAAATAACAGGGTTTCAAACTGAATATTCTATCTTCTAGAAGAAAGCAAAGAAATGAAATATCAATAAAGGAAGAATAAGGAGTTAGCATAAAGCAGAGGGCCAAACCAAAGATAATAATGAAAATGGTAAATAGATGTGAGCTTCACTCAGACTCTAATAACCAAAAATAGGTCAACCTCTGCCTTCCATGTCTCCACCAAGACGGAGCCATGTTGATATAAAAAAAACTGAAAAAAAAACGTGACTGAAAAAAAGACATCACTTTTTTGCTAATCTAAAAGGCAGAAAATTCAGCATACATTTTCAAACTCTATGGGAAACTTAATATCTAACTTAAGTTCCACTTTATTTATTAACATTTGTTGACCGGGAAAGTCCACTGGGTCAGAAACCCATTTTCAGTGGAGGTCTAGGGAGAAAAGCTCCACAGTACATTACAGTGATAACAAGTCTGACATATGCTTTAAATGTATTACATATTAAAAAAAGTCAGTAATTCAGAGAAAAGAGCTATATGTCTACAGTACTATTTACAGGATTTAATGAAGTCAAGATACAATTTACAAGATTTACAGAAGTCTTCACAAGATGAAAGACGAAAAGCACATTTTAAGTAAGTTCTTAATGTGCTCCCAGAATAACATATGGAATGAAACCAACTTCATGGCTGTAGCACTTAGGGCAATGATAAGGCAAATCTGCAGAACATGCAGTGTGCATTATGTCAGAGATTACCCATAACTGAATTAAGTCTAGGGGGCAGCTGTCCTCCCAATGAGTGAAACCCCTGGCCTGTGGCACGTCTTCTGAGGACCATACAAGGCCCTACTGCTAATAATAGTATCTGGGTTTAGCAGTTAGCTTTCATAACCTTAGTTGAGGGTTACTACAATGAGCTGTCAATTAACTGTTTCCTGTAGTTCAAGGTTTGATTCCTTCAGCCTGCATTTGCCTACTGTACCTCTCAAATCACCTAACCAAGCAGTGCTCTGGGGTAATTGAGAAATTGGACTAAGCTTTTCAATGGCCTCCTGGACAGCCTATGAACCCATAAGGTGAGTCAGCTAATAGTGCCCACTTCACTGTAATCCATGGATGACACAGTGGTTAGCATTGTAACCTCACAGCAAGAGATGTTATGGTTTGATTTTTTGCTGGGGTACCTTCTGCACAGAGTGTATATGACCTCCCTTTGTTTGCATGAGTTTTCTCCAGATGCTGTGTTTTTTCTCCCATATTCCAACCAATTGCAGTAGTTAGACTGGGTACTCTAAATTTGCTGTAGGTGTGACTGTGCATGTGTGTGTATGTGAGTTTGTGTGTGTGAGATATGTAAGAATGATCACAGTATGTCTAGTCACCCAGCAAGTGAGAATGTTGACTCTAAGTTTTGACATGACATCTCAACCCCTTGTACAATATGTGAAAAAAGGAGGTTGGTGCAGATGTCGTCGGAAGAACATAATTTGTGGAGCTATTTGAGCGCACTACTGTAACAAAGAAGCAATGCTATCCGTCATGTGATGCACCAGCACAAATGGGATAGTAACACCATTTGCCTCTTATGGAAGCATCAATACATTCTTGCAGGCTTGTTACTCCAAATAAAATCTGCTGGGGCTGCCTGCACTTGTTTAATGCAACTTAGCCTAATATCACTGGTGACACTGAAAAAGGGGACAAAAGCCTGGGCAGAACAGTTATTTTCACTGAACTGACCCTGCCCTAAAAAGACAAGCTGTGCTGTCACCACTTAAGAAGTAGACTATACTTTCCTCATCTCATTTATTTATATATTTTTTAATTCAACTAAGACACTCATTCTTTAGAGACACTTAAGCCCAAGTATCGGAAGCTATTTGATTCTTATTGCAGGTCAAGCTCCATAATATGAACAAAATACAAGTTATTCCCTTTTGTCCTAATTGGCGAAATATCGTAGATAGTATATTTAGACAACAGGGGTGTAGTGGATGATCCCCCACATCTTGCAATTCAGGAGGTGTCCCCACCCCACACATACACATAAACATTTCTAAAATAGTTATTTTAGCTTAATTGCTACAAACTCCATATGGGGTAGTGGGACTGTGAGTTCAGGAAACTGGGGAATGTTTTCATTAGTAAATAAACGTAAATCTCTCTTTATAATAAGCTTCTCAGCCGTTCAGTTGTGAAATGAGACACTACATCTCATATCTGAAAAGTACTGTTTGATACTGCTCACAAAGCTTTGTAGGCAGAAACAGTACCTTGGAAATGCTCTCACATTAAAAAGATTACTTTGGCTTAAAATTCATAGTTAATAATGATTTGTAGCTCAACAGAAACTTATTCAACTCAGCATGTGATAACCAAAAGTAGGGTAAATATGTGTATTTGTGTAGCTGTTTCTCATTGACCTCTGTGTGTGGATGATGGGTTAAAACTGAATCCTGGGACCTGGTCATGTAACACGGAGAGACAGAACCCTGACTGTACCCCAGAAGGCCCATGTTCAGTTAATGGCATGAGAAGCTGGATGAACCACTTGGGGAGGAGGAAGTGAATGGACAATGCTGGCTTGCCCATTCTGATTGGAGACTGATGGTGCAGCCTGCTCAGTGTTGACCCCAGCTGGATTGTGGAGAACAAGCATACAGCATAAGGGAAGGGGAAAGGGTGACTATTGTGGTAAATGGAAGCTGGGAAACTGGGTCTGTGTGGATCACCCTAAGATAAAAGCAATCACTGTAAGAAACTTTCCACCAGGTCTTCCCAATGGAATACCTATACAAATATACTCCCAGCTTTGAAACAATATGAACCTAGTACTGGTATTAACTATTATAAAGAAATATGCTAATAATTCACTACCATAACAGGAACAGGCAAGCAAAAACTGAGGGTAATGCTACTCAATGCTAGAAGTCTAAATCTCAAAATGCACTCACTCGAGGTACTCATTAAAATGGAGAACATCGATATCTGTGCAGTGGCTGAGACCTGGTTCAAGGCTCCAGAGGGCACCTCTGCACTACCAAGCTATAACTCATACCACACCTTTCGGCCATGTAACCTGGACCGAAACACCAAAGGCGGAGGTGTGTCCATATTCATTAAGGATATCCGCACCTCCAGGCTAGTTGCTCAGCATAATGCATCCAAGGTTATCCAAGTGCAACTAACTTTGGGCAAAACTGCAATCCAAATTGTAGCTTGCCACAGATCCCCCACCATGCCCCAGGATTCCCACTCCTCTTTTCTTGATGTACTGGAAAATATTAGGGTTCAACCACCCTAATAATAGGCGACTTCAACTACCCCACCATTAACTGGGAAAACTACTCATGTACCAACACCTTAGCTCAACGCTTTCTGGAATTCATAAACTCCAATGCCTTAGATCAACTTATCCACACCCCCCACCAGGGGCAATAATATCCTAGACCTAGTCATTACCAACATGCGTGACCGGTGTTCCACACCTGAAGTCAACTCCTCGTTGGTCCGATCCGACCATAAGTTTATCACCCTTGATATCCACATCCCGCCCCCATTAAGGAAACCACAGTAAAAAAAATTCTCCAAAGCCAACTTCATGCTTCTTAAGACAGAAGTGGTGAACTTCATGACACCCATGCAGATGGACAATACAGTTACAACTGTTGAATCCTACACAAATGCACTCTATAAGCACTTACACGAGTGCATGGATCGTGCTATCCCAAACAGAACCAAAATGCTATCCTCCAAAAAAAGGAAGCCAATCTGGTGTTCCCCTGCCAGAAACAAACTGTACAACAGAAGGAAGAAACTGTTGCAAAAGAGAGTAAAATCCCATGAGTGGAGGAGCTCCCTGGTCAGCCTCAGTAAGAAGCTGAGATCCCTTATAAAATCCTCCAAAGCTAGCTATGAAAACAAAATCACCACTAAATCCAAGGACAACCATAAAGCATTCTATAGCTATGTCAAGACTCTAGATGGCAACACCCAGATCTGCTCTGAGTTACAGCACAGAGGCACGAAAATTACAGAACCAACTGATATTGCCAACATCCTGACAGATCTGTTCAGTACTAACTTTATCACCCTCTCACCCCTAAAGGGCCCATATCTATACAGGAAGAATGCAGAGTCTCTGTAATCACAACTATGCAGGTAAAAGCTGCACTCTCTAAAGCCAAAAAAACAGCATCCATGGGACCGGACAACATCCCAGGCTGCGTTTTACATGAACGTCAGAACAAACTGGCTCCCCACTTAAGCACCATGTTCAATAATAGCCTTGCATCAGGCTTTGTGCCCACTGAATGGCGCACAGCAACATTTATCCCACTCCACAAAGGGGGAGCCACCACTGATTCCCGGGAACTATCGACCTATTAGCCTGACGAGCCTAGTCTGCAAGGCCATGGAACGTATCATCATGGAACTCATTGGTAACCTCCAAACTCTGGATCCCACCCAGTTTGGGTTTGTGAAAGGCAGATCATGTCTCCTGAACCTGATCGACTTCTTTGAGGCAGTCACCACAGCCGCGGATGAGGGAAAGGTGGTTCACACAGCCTATCTTGACCTCGCCAAGGCTTTCGACACCATCCCCCATTCTGGAATTATAGCTAAACTCATTAAACTAGGTATAAATCCCTATGTCACAAAATGGGTTGCCAGCTGGCTCACTGACAGAATCCACACTGTAAAAGATGCAGACTCCAAATCTGACCTCAAAGCAGTGACAAGTGGAGTACCACAGGGTTCCATCCTGGGACCTCTCCTGTTTGGTATCTACTTCTCTGAAGCACAGGCTAACATAGAAGGCCTCTGGCTAACGAAGTTCGCAGATGACTGCAAACTAGGAGCCATAGTCAAGTCCACAAATGATGTGGACATCCTACAGAAGGGCTTCACTGAGACAGATACCTGATGTCAGAGCCATGGCCTCAAGCTCATTGCCAAAAAGTGCAGTGTCATCCCCTTTGGTAAAAACTCTGTACCCATGAACTACCACGTAGGCAGCAATCTACCTAACACCGAATGCGTGATAAGAGACCTTGGGACAGTAGTCTCTCCTTTGATAGTCACATCGCTACAGTAGTCAGGAAGTCTATCTACGTGGCACACCTCATCATAAAAGGGTTCTCATCCAGGAAAAAAGAGGTCATTGTTCCCCTCTACTCATTAGACCCATTATAGAGTACAACGCCCCTTTTGGAATGTACCTCACAAGACATCTGCAGCAGCTGGAAAGGCCACAGAAGTACCTCACAAAGAGGATTACTGGCCTCAAACAAATGCCCTACACTGACCACCTCAAAAAATTCCAGCTTTACTCTGTAGCATATCGCCTACTCTGAGGTGATCTCTGCCTAACATATAAAGCTATGTCAAACCCAGAGCTGTTGGACATGCTACACCTAAAGAAATCCCAATTCCTCCGAGCTACATGCTCTCGGGACCTAAACCTTGTCACCACACTAAACAGGACACGCTGGAGGGATAGGTTCCTGTCCCAGAGACTTCCTATACTCTGGAACAAGCTACCCATCTATGTCAAGCAAAATTCTTCATTAGCACTCTTCAAGAAAAATCTTGATGAGAGGATGGGAAATAGGAAATACACCCCGGGGATCACTTCTGTGTCTCTGCTGGACAGTGGCACAGGAAAATAACTTTGTTGGGTGGTGTAAGCTATGGAACCTTGCTGGCTAGGCTTACATAGGCCCTTGGACCGATAGCCTAGTACCTACCTATGAACTGCTTTGAATAGTTTGTAATGTGTTGTTATAAATTCTATCATGCTGCTATGTTAAAAGTTTTACATTTGCATTGTATAATCTATAATGTCACTTTGTGGAGCTTTTCTTCCCGGGCCACCACTTAAAATGGGCTCTTCTTGGCCCATTGGACTATCTTGGTAAACAAATGGTAATAAATAAATAAAAAATAAAGCTGTCTGGTGAAATAAATGTCTTAAACTTAGTAAATCAAGTAGAAAAAAAAAACAATCCAGGATATGTTGAATTCGCAGTTTCTTTACTAGTAAGCACAAACTAGGAATGCTCTTGATCTCCTGGGTTTTCTATTAAAATCTATGAAATCTTGGATGTATGATCTATTCTTCTCTGCCAGTGGTTTTAAAATGTAGTCCAGGTAAATAGCTGTGGCTTCAGTGAGCCCCCACTAACCCCATCCTTATTCTTATGTGGCATGGGTATTCCAAAAAATCTAGGAAGCTGAGGGCATGGTGTTTTAAGGCATTCTAACAGGTTCTCTGATAGTTCGGCATTGTACATATCACATAGTATTATCTCCTAATCCACCCAAGCTTGCTCAATTTTGTTCTCAGTATATTTAGTGTAAAATCTCCTGTCATCTGATATACTCTCAATTTTAATGTTGTAGGCAGAGGTATCCATGACTAAAATACCCCCTCCATTGTCAGCTTCCACAACCCTCCTTGATTTATCATTGCTCATGTGCAGTAGGGCATTTCATTCTTCCTTACTTATTTGTAGAATCTCTTTCTAGGAGGTTTGCCTAGCAGTTTTTGAATGCCCATCTTACATTTCACTTCAAATACTGCTAATGTTTGATTTAGGAGTGGGCAATATGAACTGGGCCTTTTTATAGTCAACTCAATTGGTTTCTTCTTTGTGAGTTTTTGGTCATGGTATATCCGTTTCAGATTCAGTTTCCTGAGATACATTTTTAAGTCTGTTTAGGGTCTTGCTGTATCACTCCTACTCCCTGCAATAAAAGTAAGTCCCTTTTGAAGAGCACTTTTTTCACTGCCAGTTAGTACCTTTTCTGAATGATTCCATATTTTGGGGTACTTCACTACTGTTGCTGGTCTCGCCTCCTGTATCTGGGTCCCAAGCTGTAGTCCTGGTTCTCTAGATATTTCAGGTCTCTGGCTCCTGTCCATTGTTTCCTCTCTCTCCTGTCTTCTCTGTGTTGTTCCTAGTGTTCTCTGTAGGGTCTCTGGTTGTAGAGCTAATACAAATGGTCCTGCTTGACCCTCAGAGGGGTGTAGTAAGGTCAAAGTGATGGGTCGTCTCTGGGGCTGTAGGGCTAGGTCTGTTGATGCTGGTTCAGTTGTGACTGTCATAAATCCTGTTGGTGGGGTGCTGGTTATGGTATCAGGGGGTACTTTCTTGATCATAAGATCTCCAATGTCTGGAATCCAATTCAGTATCCTGGGTGGTTCTCAGTATGCTCATCCTTACTGGGGTTTGGCAGGTCTGTGGCCATGGATAAATCTGGTCCTTTTTGGAAGTTGTCCCTTTGAAAATCCTGTTCTCTTCTGGTTCTTTCTTTGTTTATTGACTTTGTTCTTAGTTTTAGTAAGTCTCTGGGAAACCTTTATCTATCTGATCACCCTTCATTTTGTTGATTTTCTTTTCCTTGACCTGTCACCTATTTCCTATCACCCTAAGATAGCAGCAGCTATGGAAAGTCAGAGCTGCTATGGGGAGAGATAGCTGGGGGGGGGGGGCTAGGTACAAAACCTCATACACATGACATCCTACTCCCAGTACCAAGCTCTAAACTGCAAAGGAAATAAATGGATCTAGGGTCTGTTACATCAAGCAGGGAATGAATGGCCCATGGTATTCCTCCCTTTGTTGGGTAGCAAATAGACTGACTCTCATTCTGAAGAGGAATGAATGGATCCATTGGGTACTGTGAGGTGGTCTTGAACTATCCTGGGGTTTAGCCCATACTGGTGGTGCATAGAGATAAATCCCTGAATATGGCTCAAGCTACCTGAGCTCAAATGTTGGCTTTGACACTTTACAGCGCAGAAAGGGGAAGGATGGGTGCATCCCATCCTGTAGGGAGGAGTGGAACACTCTACTGCAGCTTGGTTTCCCTGTTGGAGACTGAAAAAACAACCATGGAATACTGCTTGAGGGTGGGTGGGCATCTTGCTGATGTCAGTCACTAACACCTAGAGGTGTTACTAGGAGTGTGCAGAGATGGGGAGAAAAACAGAAAACACTCTCTGACAGCACTGCAGTACTGCAGTACTGCATCAGGGCCCTTGATTTCTTTACCAGCCCAGACATGGGTCAGGTGTATGTCAGAGAAGGCTAAGGTGCACCCAGTGGACAAAGAGAGGGAATGTGGGCAGCTGAAGCTCAGGTGTGAGGAGTCAAAAAGATGCCAGAAGTCCTGTGGTTTGAATCTGAAAACTACCACATGAGTGTTAGCCCACTGTCAGAGAGTTTGGAGCCCTGACTAAGAAGCCAGTGGCCTGTATCTGAAAAATTAGTCTGGATGCCAGAGGAGGGTACTAGGAAGATGAAGTAAAGAGTCTGGAAGTCTGCTGTCCCATCTCAGAGGAAGGGTATACATTTGCATTGCTCTGGGTTGCCAGTGATTTCTGGTAGTCCATCAGATTAGTTTCTTATATGTAAAATGCATCAGGGAAAATAAGGGGATACATAAGATCCCAGAGCTGTCATCCAAATGACCAATCTATCGTCCATCATCTTTTACTTGCTTGTATTCCAGATGCTTATGGCTCAGCTGCTCACAACTGAACACTCATCTGAGTATGTGAAAACAAGAAACGTGAATACACAAATTATCTGAGATATTGGGGTGCATTGGTAGTGCCCTCAAGTTAGGGAGTGAAGGAAGATTGCCCCCTGAAAAAGAGTTTTTAATTCACTGCTAATCATGAGGTTATGCATTTATAAGTGATCAGCAAACTGTGCTGTTGGAACTTGAGCAGTTGTGACTCAAGATACTTAAACAAATTGCAAATTATCTTGTTGCCCAGCTGTCAGTAACCCCCAGTAGTAGGACAGTTATATGTGGGTGGTGGTGGACTAATCTGATCCTGTCACTTTATTTGTGCGATTTTGCTTTTTGGCTATATTACAGTCCTTCTGGAAAGGATGCAATTAATACACAGTTTCCTAGTTTTTGTACTCTACCACATTAATAATTAAGAATCACAGGCCTAAAGCAGATGCCATATGCTGACAGTCTAAAAAAACTCTAGCTATACTCTGTGGCATATCGTCTACTCAGAGGTGATCTCTGCTCAACATACAAGGCCATGTCAAACCCTGAGCTGTTGGACATGCTCCACTTAAAGAAATCCCAATCCCTCAGAGCCACACGCTCCAGGGATCTAAATCTTTTCATCACAATGAACAAAACATGCTGGAGGGATAGGTTCCTGACCCAGAGACTCCCCATACTCTGGAATAGACTGCCCATATATGTCAAGCAGAGCGCCTCATTGGCCCTCTTCAAAAGGAACCTTGATGATTGGATGGGAGATAGGGAATTCACCCTGGGGATCATGTCAGTCACCCTGCTAGACAGGGGTCCAGAGAAGTATATATCGTGGGAAGAAATATCCAGGGAATTGTTATGGCTAGGCTTGTATAAGCCCTAGGGCCGATAGCCTAGTACAAACCTATGATTTCCTGTACTGAAATGTACTAATGTCATGATTAAAGCTGTCATGTTTTGCACACCTTGCAAGCACAATAGTAAGATTTTATGTGTGTGTATTAAGAATATCTGTTTAGAAACCTAGAGTATTTCAGGCAAAATCATGTATTTAGCTCCAAAAATGAATTGTTCTTTCAGCAGTGGACTTTGCCTAATACACAGTATACTTTTTGTTAATTTTTATAAATATTGCAAGCTGATAAAAGAAAAACTAAAGTCATGTTTCTTCTTCCTAAATCAGATAATCTTTGCAAAATAGTTTATGGAAATAACTGTGTAGATAACCTCTGTTACGTTTAAGATGGAAAGTTTTACTATAGAAAAATTAAATGTAATGCTATATGTCTACAAGGGGATAAATTCTGTGATGGTGTAGATACCTAAGGCACCTTGTCTTACCTTCTGTAACTTCAGAGCAAAGGCCTGTGATGTTCAAGTCCCAAGGCTTGACAGAAAGGATCAAACTGTATCCAGTATAGCAATCTGCACTTATGCATTTCAACTGGTGGGGTGGAGGGAGGCATTCCAAGCTGTGTATATGCAGATAAGGGTGAGGCAGACGCCTGAAATGTTATGGTGACAATTGTCTTAGCTGTTGACATCATGACGTTCTTGCCATCACCCTTGTAGAAGGCAGAGCTAATGGAAAGGAGAGGCTGCAGACACTGACTGAAACTGATATATTGCATCAGGCTTCATAACCAGCTGGGGCATGATCCCACAAAGATCTCAAGAGACAAATCCCAAATAATGCTAAGACTGCAGTAATTGAAAGCAGGAGGAACGTAACATTTTGAATGTGATGCTTTCTAGTAACTGATAAAATATAAATATACAGATTTTTGCATGGAAACAGAAGTCATCAGTAATACTCAACAGAGAGGGTGTAACATACAGGAATACATTACCATATTGGAATACAATACCTTCAGTATCTTAAAACCTCATAGGGCTTAGCATAAGGGAATATTTTATATAAACTGAAACCTCATAAGGTTTACTCTTTTTTTAATGTCTGCATATATTTTGGATTTCTAATACCGTGACGGGAATGGACCCCATTCCCAAGTCAAAGTACGATTAAAGTTCATGAAATTAGTATTGTTTAAATCTTTGATGTCAGCCAAAAGTGCTGTTTGCAGCACCCACAATGTGCCCAGTAATGACTCCTCCTGCAATTCATAAGAGGTTACATGTATTGGTAACATATCTAAATATGATTGTAGATTATTTTTTATAAGACCTGTTGCTCCTACTACTATTGGAACTGTCTGGGTATCTTTCTCCACATTGCTCTCATTTCTGCCTGGAGATCTTGATATTTTATGACTTTGTGTGTCTCTCTATGCAAGACACTGTAGTCACTGGGTGTGGTGATTTCATTGATCAATGCTACTTTTGTCTTCTTTTCATTGACCACTATGTCCGTTTTTTAGTATCTATCTTTTGAACTGTTGGTAATGGGTGACCCCAAGTGATATAAGCTTCATCATTTTATATGATACTTTGTGGCTCGTGTTTCCAGTGTTTTTCAGCCACTTCAATACCATAATGTTTGGACAATCTCCATGCAACAGTCTTGCCACATTATTATGCCTTTCAGTATACACTCCTTCTGCCATTAGTATGATGTTCTTCATCTCACATTGCTGCAGTCATAACCTGTGGGTAGTCCGCTGTCCTCGGTCGGCCCGAATACCAAAGTGTTAGGCTGGCGTCGGTCATGGTCGCTCAGATCTGACGTCAGTACGCCGTGGTACTAAAGCGCATGACCGACGCCATATCCTCAGTCTTTCTTGCCACATGGTCCGAAGCAGAAGCAGCGTTTGCAAGTGCCGTTCGGCGTCCTGAAATTTTCGTATCTTGAGTTTCAGACCGAAGACCAAGTTGGGCTAAGTACCCCGTTGGGGAATATTTTTGTCTTTTCTTGCCTCAGTTTAATCCGGATGTCAGAAAAAGTGAATAATTGTATTTCTTGTGGGAAACAGATACCTCATAGGGATTACCACTCTCTTTGTATTCCTTGCTTGGGGCCTGAGCACGACGTAGTCGGGTGTCGCTTTTGTGCTAGATTTAATAAGCGCACCATTAAACGCAGGTTAGATTGTGCTAGGCTTGTCTTCGGTAAGCGGTGTAATTACAATATGCCGTCGGATCCTCCGACGCCCGCTACCGCTAAGAAGCGTAAGGAAAAATCGTTAAAGTCCAAGCAGGATGAGTCGTCCGTTACGGACGCCGGTTCTTTAGAAACTACGGTGGAATCTGTGGATCCAGCCGAGGTTTCAGCTGAGTCTCAGGGGGAGCCTTTAATTTTGCAGGAGGTGGCCTCTCAGGAGTCGAGTCAGGCTGAGGGGGCCTCTCCGGTCTCTGTAGTCCCTTCTTTGCATAAGGTGGTTAGGCCTTCTACTTCTGTCTCTAAGGTACCTTCCAAGGTCAGGCCTGGTTTGTCTTCCTCTGGCGTCAGCCCTAGTTCTGCAGGCTCTGTACCTAAAAAGCATATGCTGAAAATGGCAGAAGACTTGATTACCTTAATCAGGGGTTCCTTGCCCCCTCCAGATAAGAGGCCTAGGGTGGAGCCAGAGGTGGAAGGTTTGGAGCATTCCTCAGATTACTCGGAGTCTTCGGCTGAAGACATTCAGGATTTTCCTCCTTATTCTGATTCGGATGCAGAAGATTCTAGTCCTTCTGCTTCCCCCCCAGAGGATTTTTCTTTTTCTGAAACCCTGCATTCCATGAGGGAGCATTTTAAGTGGGAAGGCCAGGATTTCTCAGATTCTAGAAAGAGACTTAGGGAATTTTTGTTTTTACCACAGCATAGGCCCTTGGCTATACCCCCTGTTTTGGATGTTGTTCAGGATGTTTTCTCTGAAGCTTCCCTTAATCCTGATTCTTTGCCTCCTGCCCCGGTCAAGCCAGACAGGTATTACAGAGTACCTGAGGCTCATAAATATTTGTATAAGAGCCCGAGAGCTGACCCGGAAACTATTAGCCAGGGACCTAAGGGTGTCAGGGCTTCTGTTGTAAAGAATCCAGTTCCTATGGATAAAGATTCTAGAGCTTTGGATAGGTGGGGTAAGAAAGTGTATACCTCTTCCACTCTAGCAATGAGGGCTTTGAATTGCCAGTTTCATATGCTGAAGTACCAGAATTTTCTCCTAAGTCAGTTAAAATCTAAGGTAGATGCTTTGGCAGAGGGCATTGAGTGTAAGGAATTGCAGGATTTAGTTCATGCCTCTGATCAGGTGGGAAAGCATTCTTTGCAGTGTGGTTTTGATGCTCTTCAGGCCTCTTCCAGGGTGGCTGCCACTGGCTCAGTTATTCGTAGGCACGCCTGGCTTAAGGATCAGAACTTGTCAGAGCTTGTTAAAGCTCGAATTTTGGATGCTCCCCTTCAGTCTGAAGTTCTGTTTGGTTCTCCTGTGGAGTCTGTTTTGAAGAAAATGGAAGACAAAGCTAAGTCTATGCAAACAGTTAAGGATTTTTTACAGGTGCAGCCCCCTAAGTTTAGCAGAAATTGGCCTACTAAGGGATGGGCTTATCCTTCTTCTGATTTACAGTCTAGGGGCAGATCTAGATGTGGTAGCGGCAGAGCTCATGCTCAGGGTTCTTTCAGGCCTAGGACGTGGAGTTCCCCTGCACAATCTTCAGGTGAGGGCAGGGGTCAGCCTTTTCGTAAACAGACCCAATGACCTGTATCTCCAGCT
This sequence comes from Protopterus annectens, assembly GCF_019279795.1. Classification (NCBI taxonomy): domain Eukaryota; kingdom Metazoa; phylum Chordata; order Ceratodontiformes; family Protopteridae; genus Protopterus; species Protopterus annectens. Next base: position 452,005,328 of record NC_056743.1, read on the forward strand.
GCCAGATCCCTCCTGTCTGGCAGCTCCTCTGGGAGGAAAGTTGGCACTTTTCAGGCTAAATTGGCTTTTAGTCACTCAGGACAAATGGGTGTTGGACATTATAGATCGAGGCTACAAGTTTTATTTTCACACCTTGCCTCCTTTCAAAGGCATGCCAGACGTTCCTTCTCAGCAAAAGGTGGAGGGCTCACAAACAGATTTCTTTACTTCTAAAAATGGGGGCTATCCAGGAGGTCCCTCCTTCAGAAGTAGGCCTAGGATTTTATTCTCGCCTGTTTCTTGTACCAAAGAAAGGAAACACTTGGAGGCCAATTCTGGATTTGTCTATTCTCAACACATACCTGGACATTCCAAAATTCAAGATGTTAACGTTGCAGCAACTTCTGCCTCTTTTAGGCAAAGATCACTGGATGGTAACTATGGATCTCAAAGAGGCTTATCTTCACATTCCTATCAGGCCCAGCTGCAGGAGGTTCCTGCGTTTTCGGGCTGGGACTTTACATTATCAGTTCTCTGCATTGCCCTTTGGCTTATCTACTGCGCCCAGGGTGTTCACAAAGGTCCTGGCACCAGTGATAGCCTTCTTAAGGTTAAGGGGAATACAAATTTATCCTTATTTGGACGATTGCCTGATTCTGGCTCAAGACAAAGTCAAGTTACTTCACCATCTACAGTATGTTATGGCAGTGTTAAGATGCCTAGGGTATTCTGTGAACGAAACAAAGTCCAGTCTAGTACCCTCTCAGGACATGTGCTTTCTGGGTGTGAGACTGAATACAGCCTCTCAGATGGCATTTTTGACCCCGGACAAACAAAGAAATCTTACCCTTTACTTCCAACAATTGTCTCTACGGTCCAGGCTGACTGCAAGGACAGTCCTTCAAGCCTTGGGGTTCATGGCATCTTGTATTCTGGTGCTTCCCAATGCCAAACTGCATATGAGGAAGCTACAATGGTATCTCAAAAGCGTATGGACTCAGCACTGCCACGATTTGGACACTGTCATTCAGATAATACCTTGCATCCAAAGGGAATTTTTGTGGTGGGCTCAGGAAGGTCACCTAAACAAGGGACTCTCTGTGACCCGACCAGAGGCGAGTCAGATCTTAACGACAGATGCCTCAGACATGGCTTGGGGAGCACACTTTAATGGAAAATGGGTTCAAGACACGTGGCCTGCCAGACTACAACATTTGCATATCAACATGAAGGAGATGTTAGCAGTCCAATTTGCATTGATGGCTTTCAAGGATCTACTTCACCCAGGACAAGTGTTGATTCAGACAGACAACACAACAGTCATGTGGTACATCAACAAGCAGGGGGGAACCCATTCGTACCCTCTTTGCAGACAAGCTATGATTTTGTGGGAGACTGCTCTCAGTTTGCATCTCACTCTTCAGGCAAGGTTTCTGCCAGGAGCACAGAACTCCTTAGCAGATGTTTTGAGCAGACAAATGGTGGATCCCCACGAGTGGAAATTGGATCCTCATGTTTTTCAACAGTTGACGGTGGCTTGGGGGACTCCGGACATAGATCTGTTCGCTTCTCCACTGAATTACCAACTGCCAAAGTTTTGCACAAAGCTGTTTCACTCAAAAGCTTGAAAAGTGGATGCTCTATCATTCAGTTGGAACAACCTTCACGTTTATGCCTTTCCTCCTCTGCCTCTCCTTCCCAAGGTGCTCCTGAAGGTCAGGCAGGACAAGCCTTGCATGATTCTGATAGCTCCAGATTGGCCACGGCAGCACTGGTACCCTCTGCTGAGGACTTTAGTACGGGAGCCTCCTTGGCCTTTGCCATTAATTCCACACCTTTTGTCCCAGGCAAGCAATCATTTCCTCAATGTCAGGATTCAGTCCCTGCATCTGACAACCTGGCGTATTCTGTTTTAGACCCTGGGGGGTCGCAGCTTCCTCAACAAGTTTTGAATGTCATTTTGGAGGCCAGACGGCCTAGTACCAGGAAAGTTTATGCTGATAAATGGAGGAGATTTATTCTTTGGAGCAAAACAAAGAGCTTTGATGTCTCTGTGCCTAATTTGAGTGGTTCACTTCAGTATCTTACAGAATTATTAGACAAGGGTTTGTCTTTCTCCTCTATAAAAGTTCATGCTGCAGCCATTTCTGCTCACTATGACTGTGACCCTCCTTTATTCTCTCATCCTTTGTTTAAGCAATTTCTTAGAGGGCAAAAACATAAGAACCCCACGTAGAGCTCCTACTCCTTCCTGGGATCTCAATTTTGTGTTGGAAAAGCTCACTTTACCTCCTTTTGAACCTGCAGCTACTACGGAGTTGAAGTTTTTGTCTTGGAAGACTGCTTTTTTGTTGGCCATTACGTCTGCTAGAAGGGTATCTGAATTACAGGCTCTAATGGCAGTTGAACCCTTCTTGATATTTCATAAGGATAGGGTCTCCCTGCGTACTAACCCTACTTTTATGCCTAAGGTTGTTTCTAATGTGGCATTAAACCAATCTATTCATTTGCCTACATTTTATGCTGATCCCCAAAATAAAGGGGAAAAAATTTTGCACTCTTTGGATATTCACAGGCAGTTGCGTTATTATTTGAGCAGAACCAAAGGGTTCAGGCAGTCTCAACAGTTATTTCTTTTGCTTTGGGTTCTCAGGGGAAACCTGTTTCTAAGCAGACTATTTCTAAGTGGATTGGCCATTGTATTGCTTTTTGTTATTCTCATCATGGTAAGGAGGTTCCGGCTGGAATCAGACCTCATTCCACTAGGGCGACTGCTACTTCTACTGCTTTTTTAAGGGGAGTAGCTACTAAAGATATTTTGGAGGCAGCTACTTGGAGTTCAGTGCACACTTTTTCTAAACATTACCATCTCCCTCTCTATTCCAAATCTAGGGCTGGGTTTGCCACTGCAGTTTTACAGGGCATGTTAGCAGCTCCCAATGCTTTATGATTTTGCCAACCTCCCTTTACCTTTGCTTTGGGATTCTACCCACAGGTTATGACTGCAGCAATGTGAGATGAAGAACATAATACAGTTTTGTACCTACCATAAATGTAGATGTTTGAAGAGCCACATTGCTGCAGTCCAATTTACCCTCCCTCCTTCCCCTCTGTAGTTTGGGGTGGTTGTGTGGTTTGTGTTGTAGCTTTTGTTTCTACATGGGTGATTGGGTGTTTCCATTTTTGGTTATAGCCTTTCTTTTTAAGGCCTTCTGACATCTGGGGCAAGAAAGACTGAGGATATGGCGTCGGTCATGCGCTTTAGTACCACGGCGTACTGACGTCAGATCTGAGCGACCATGACCGACGCCAGCCTAACACTTTGGTATTCGGGCCGACCGAGGACAGCGGACTACCCACAGGTTATGACTGCAGCAATGTGGATCTTCGAACATCTACATTTATGGTAGGTACAAAACTGTACTTTACAGCCATCAATGAGGTGTCTGACTGTTTCCAATTCAGTTTCACAAAACCTACTTTTGTCTGTTTCTCCCACATGTTCAATGGAATTTGTAAACCAGCATGTACATAGCCCACTATCTTGGGCCACCAATATTAACCTTTCATCTCTTGGTTTGAATTTGCCTCTCCTTAACCATTCCTGATCAACACGAGGTTCTTCCAGATGTTTTCTATACTTACAACTATATTTATGCATTTTCCACATTTCTTGCCTTCTCATCTGGCCCTTCGTCTTATATTATTTCTTTTGTTTTTTTTTTTTGGCATATTCAGTTGCTGCCTGATTTTTATCTACTTCTGGTTCGATTTCCATTCCTGCTTGACGCCGATATGCTTCTGCTAGATTAATCAGAGAAATCATCTTAGATTTATTCTCCTCATGTTTCAAAACTTTCACTATGTTTGGGTCTTGTAAGGTCAGCAGATATGTGTGGAGTCCCATTATTGCAGATCTATACATGTAATCAATTTCAAGGAGGCCCATCTCTCTTTCGGAATGGGGAATATATAATCTTGGTATACATTGATTTTTATAAATCATTTGGTGAGCCTGAAGCATCCTTGTTTTCTTAGCTAATCTATCCAACATGTATTGGGGGGCAGTCAATCACTCCAAAACTGCAAGTTAGTACAGGAAGAGCAAACTGGTTTATAGCTTGGATTTTGCTCCTAGATGTCAACACTGTTTTCAGGATTAATTTAAGTCTTCTAAAGTATTCCTTACTAAGTTTTATTTGCATTTGTTAATGGTTTATTGTTGATATCAGTTCCCAAATATTTATACACTCTCTCTTGCTCAAGTTCTTTTATATCACATTCTTATCCCAAACTGATGTTTTCCTGGTGCTGCAGTTTTCCTGCTTTAAAGGTTGTTTTACACATTTTGGTCTTATGACATTCTTATATCATCTGAAAAAAGTTTTGACAACCTGCAGTTGTGCTTTCAGTTCCTCATCTGATGAGCTATACAGTTTTAAATCATCGACAAAGAGAAGGTAGGAAGTCTTTACACTTTATTTTCTAGGAGCCAAATTATAGCCATGGCCTAAGCTAAGTAAACAGCTTAATCAGTTAAGGTCAAGTCCGAATAGCAACGGTGACAGAGAGTCACCCTGGAATATCCCCATTTGAATTTTTATCCCTGGGATAATAATTTGTCCATCATGGCTTAATTGCAAAGTGGTCTGCCACTGTTTCATGGTCACTGTAATGTAGTCGATCAGTGTAGGGTATATCTTACACATTTTTAAGCACTGTCTTATCCATGAATGTGAGATATTATCAAATGCTTTTTTGTAGTTAATCCATGCCATACATAGATTCTTCCCCTTTTTATAGTTCTCCACTATGAGTTTATTTAACAACAAATGATCCAGCATCATTTAGCATAGGGGAATGCATTATGTAAGACCTCCTATGACTTAATAAAGCAGAATACATTAGATAACTGAAGACCTCGTAAGACTTTGCTTAAGGGAATACGTTTTATAACTTAAGACTTTAGAAGACATAGCATGATGTAATACATTATATAACTTGGTACTATAAGGCATACCCCTGTTTACTTTTGAACTGGACTAGATTTTTAGAATTTTACTTTGCCAGCTATATATTCATGTGATTTAATCTATAAAAATAATTAAACTCCTACACAGCTCAAATAATCACCATCTTCGAATTTTCATCATTAAAGAGTCCTCTAGAGGTTATAGCCAAGTTAGAAGCATGCTTATCAGTTGAAGTATGCCTGCAGTTTATAACTCAAAGATGAGTCAATTTTCAGACAAGTGTAAGATATGTGCAAACTGCAAGCTATTTCATTTTTTTTGTAATAAAACTGCTTTCGTGTTTTGAGACATGTTAATTATTAAGATAATTTAAGCTTTGTAGTTTTGTCTGTCGAATGCCTTAGAACATGCCTAAAAATGTATTTTGCTGTGTGAATTTATTTAGCTATCAAACAGTGATAGCATCATGATCCAGTATATACATTTGCAACTCCTCCATGAGAACTTACTACTCAGAACTTGTAACTAAAATAAAAATAGTGAAAATAATGTTAAATATTAAAAAGTATGCTTATGCTTCCTGTGTTAACTATCCATGACAGCTGTTGATATATTTTTGTTTCATTTGTTAACCAGGGGAGCCCTGTAAGATACAAGCATATCTTTTCAGGTCATATCTACAAGCACCGATGTAGTTAAACGACTTGCTTATATTATCATCGTTCGCAAGTAAAGCTTGTAGGAATCAAACTCAGAATGAAGTTCAGCTCATATCAGCTCGTAGCATTAATCCTGTAAGTTATACTGCTAGCAATGAGGTGCATCATCCATTTCATCTAAGTCTTGTTGTCATATTTCTATTATAAATACAAACTATAGATTGACTGCGCTTTGGATTCTGTGAGACAGTGGTAACCAAAATCAGAATAAATGGGAGCTGTGAAACAGTTAACAGTGGATGAGCTTGAGAACATATGGAATATATTCTCAGAGGGATAGAAATGCTACACATTTAAAACAGAAATCTAATAGGAGTAGAGGGTGACAGTATTAGGAGTAGATTAGGCAGGCCCGTGACCCTTATCTGCTGTCATTCTGTTTTACCGTTTCTATGCAACTGTGAAATGAAGCTGGAAGTCCAGTGGAATTCTAGAAAGAAAAGGGTGTTTAAGTGCAGGGGAAAGGGAAGACTGGCTTCACCAGCAGAGACGCACTAAACCCAGTGTTTACCTGTGCAGCTTCTTATCTAATGTATTATGCAAGTGGATGTTCTTAGTTTCAAACTCAGATCTCTGCACTTCCGGCTTAGTGATTTTTATTCAATATAATATCATATGTTGGGGTGACATCGAAATTTTGAGCATAGCTGTTCATTTTCCTATAGAAGGATACCAACTGAACTTAGTTTCTGACCCTGATGATTTGTACTATTCTCTCTACTCTGAGAGACCCTACTAATGAAATGTAAAATCCAGCACTTTTATGGTAATTTCAGAGTCAGGGTAATGTAAAACTCCACAGGAAATATCACTTAGTGGTTTGATTTTTGATACGTTTGCAGATAAAATCTTATCGAACACAGGGTTCAGCAGTGAACATGTGCTGTTCATCAGCGAGTTGTGCAAGGCACATAACTACTGGACAGCATCAAAGGGTGAAAAGGTTTCTGCGCCTGAAGGTCACTCCTCTACATTAGGGATGCGAATGCAAGCAGAAGTACCTTCACTTGTACCAGAATGGATCTGCAAATACTGGTTGCATGAGCTGTTTAATAGTAGCTTCTCATTCAGTTGGGGGAGGTTGTTGTGCTTGAACCGCGGCACATTCGTGAAGATGGTGTACTGATGTCACAACATCCATGGGCATCAGTGAAGAAACTACAATTAACATTAGTCGTCAGGAGCTGGTGCATATGAAATCTTCTCAACTAACATCTTTCTGCTCCACAATCATGCTTATACCCTCTTAATAAACAGTGATCATGCTAGCATCATTTTTAACTGAAGAGTACATCAACTCAGTTATAAATAAATCATCTTTCTTAGACATCACCAATGAAGGCTGTGATGCAATAATGAGATGCTTAAGAAAACAGATGGAGACAGTATTTTTAGAGGCTTAGATGAATCACGTTTATATCACGTTATCGAATGATGAAAATAGCGAACGCTATTTCATCGGCCCAAAAACATCTAAACATGAAAATATCGAACATTCAGAACAGCAAATTTTTTTCCCATGGAAAAAATTTGCTGCTCCGAAACACATACACATCAAACAAACAGCAACCACACACATGCACTTAAATTCCTACATCTAACGCTACACTAAACTAAACATACACTACTATCTACCCACTTACCTTAACACAAACCCTAACCCTAAGGTCCATCACTATCGCACACTCACCTAACCCGCACCCTAACCCTAACCCTAACTCACTTAAACCACCCCTAACCCTAAAGTCTGTCACTATCGCACACATGCCTAACCCGCACCCTAACCCTAACTCACTTAAACCGCCCCTAACCCTAACGTACAATCGCACACTTACCTGAACCCAACCCGTAACTTTTCACCACAGCGCTAAGAAAAGCAAAGCCACAGAAACGACCAACCAAATTCTTTCCCAAGGAAAGAATTCACTGTTCTACAGCTTTGCTAGTCTTAGCATTCACTGAATAGTGTTCGATATCAAAACATTCGAAGTTTTAATACTTCGATGTTCTGATATAGACCCGATGAATCATTGTGGGATACTGATAATACATTATATGCTATTGTTAATGTCTGTGCTCAAGGATATGTACTGTCAAAATACAAATCTGCAGATAAATTAAAATGTTTGGTGGAATCATGTAGCTAATAAGATATGTAACAGAAAAAAAGTACCACAGGGCTTTCAAACAGTAGTCCAGTCATAAAGCAAGTCTAAATAAAGTACAAAAACTATATAGTTTTCTTATGAAATATGCCAGACCTAGGAATGTACCTTGAACTGAAAGGCTGAAAATGATTATAAGGTATTCTTTAATTAAATTAGAAAAAAAATGGAAATTGCAAATTAAATATGTTATCAATTAACAATAAAATGATTACACAGCCTCGGGGATATATTGAATGCACTTGCAGAGAAAAAAAAATTGTAGACTTGACAGTAAGCAAAGACATTTATCAGAAGTCTTTAACAGATAACTACTGCATCAAGCACTTAACCCACACAGCATTATCTGGTGGTGTCTGACAGAGAGTCATGGAAAACCTAACTAAACCTTTACCAGTCATGTTAAACATAGGGCCAGATTCAGGAAGGCTTACACGGAGTTTAAGAGTAGTGTAAGCCTCCGTGTAAGCCTCCTGATTCAGCAACAGCCCAAATCTCCGTGTAAGAGACAGCTAACACGTCTCTTACACGGAGTGGCCGTGGAAATGCTCAATACCTCATTCGCAGCTCCAAGATATGCAAATGAGGTATGTGAGCGATCCACGAAGCCCAAACCAGTCCGTGTAACGGACGTGTTAGCTGCAGAAATGTACTCAGCTGACAACTGAGTACATTTCTGCAAAATTAAAAACGGAGCTATGTCAGCTCCAAATAAAGGGTGCATTTGTTACAGTAAGCATGCCAATGGCCAAATATGTGGCCATTGGCATGAAAGTGTTGCAAAAAAGTTATATAACTTTTTTTTTTTCACGGATTTATGTGTTTAACTGTAGCACACCAGCAAACGGGTGCGCTACCTAAAACTGAAAACCGAAGCCTATAAGCCCACAATTGTGGGATTTATGTATTACATGAAATGTCAATGGAGGGACTTGCAGAGCAAAACAATATGGCCTCCGCTTAGTGGTTGTCAAGGGGAAGCTCCGTGTAAGATATGTAACTAAGCATTACTAGGCAATCCTATGTAAATGAGGGTTACAATACTGAATCACACTGCCACATAGGTAATGAGCACTTTCTGAGTAGTGTAAGAGTTAGAGAAGGGGGAGGAACAGAGTAAGAGGTAGGTGACATCATGGGGAAGGATAGAAAGAAATGTACCAGATTGGAGGGCAACGTAAGGTAAGAGATGACAGACAGACATCAGGGAGGGAGGTGTGTCCCAACAGAACACTAGGAAAGTCAAGAAATTGAGGGCATACGCTATCCCTACACTCTAAGTTTCTTGATATACGTGCATGCGCTGCAGCGTGTGCGTGTAAGGCAGGTTCAAGATGTGGAGCGTGTTGCAAACTGTTTACAACGGTTTGCGTGGGCGTGTGTAAGGCAGTGTGCGCGTTTTAGCATGAATCAGCCTAGCTAACACCGTGTAAGGATGTGTGCTTGGCGTGTAACACCGTGTAGGGATGTGTACGCGTTTAAGTGACTGTGAGCGTGTTTAAGCTGGTGTGCACATTGCTCCCCTCAGGAAACAGAGAGGAAGCAGGAAACAACCAAAATACAGGGAAACTGCCAGGGAATACTGCTGGAGTTAATTGGTGGAAATAATTGGAAGCAGGCAATTACACAGGCAGACTAGAAACCCAACCCAGCACTTAAAACACAACAGAAAGCAGTGCAGGCTGTTTCTCACAAGAGATACTGCCAGAAAGTAAGCTATCAGAATTGAAAACTGAAAAAAAGCTGAACTCAGAGCAGAAATGCTAGGGGCTGCCATAGCTGTTATAATCAGACATAGGCGAATTGCTGAGGGTGGTGATAATGCAGATGCTGACAGACAACCCAGAGTGAGGAGAAGGAGAAGAGTATACAGGCCCAGGGTCACCTACCATGGGTTACATGAGCTGGAGATAGTAGAGCGCTATAGAGTGGACAGAGAGCTCCTGCAGCAGATTGTTGAGCTGTGCAGGCCACACCTCACACACAGAACCAACAGAGGGGAACCCATCCCAGTGGAAACCAAGGTATGTGTTGGCCTAAGAATACTAGCAACAGGTACCTTCCAGAGACCAACTGGTGATATGATGGGGATATCACAGGCATCAGCCTCCAGGGTACTGCACCAGTTCCTGGATGCCATGTCACCACATGTCAGTGATCATATATATGTCCCTAATGACCGTGAGGTTGTGGCCAGCAATATGCGTCTCTTCCAGCAAATAGCGGGATACCCTGAGGTGCTGGGTGCAATAGACTGCACGCACATACGCATCAAGGCACCAGTCGGTGAGCGGGGTAGAGTCTACATTAACCGCAAGGGATACCCCTCCATCAACTGCCAGGTTGTGTGTGATGCCCAGGGCATAATAATGAATGTGTGTGCTGGCTGCCCTGGGAGCTACCACGATTCCCACATCTGGCATCTGACGCAGCTGTACCAATCATTTGCCAATGGGGACTTCCCACACGGACACCTAGTGGGGGATGCTGGTTATGCAGTTGAGCCGTGGCTGATGACACCCATCAGAAATGCACACACACACCCGAACAGGAACGCCATAATGAGGCACACGCACAAACACGTAATATCATAGAGCGTGTGTTTGGGCTGCTCAAGTCACGGTTCCGGTGTCTGGACACATCTGGTGGAGCTTTGCAGTACACACCAACTACATGTACCCAAATGATCATGATATGTGCTATGCTACATAATATGATCCTGCGGAAACAGCTGCAGCAGGACCAGCACAGGGCTGGGCCAAACATCCCCCCACCATTGCCAAGGCCACCACAGGCAGGGGGTGACTTGGAGGAGGAACAACCTGACCTTGTCCCAGTAGGCAGAAGGAGGCGTGCCTAGTATGCCCTGGCCTTGGCAAAGAGGCAACACATAGTACATATGCTTGGTCAGTAGGAACACTGGGACTGATACCCGCTCTGACTCACTCATACAGTAACAGGGATGCCTAACATGACACAACCTGCTTCCAAACGTACATGGAGTGTAGTATGTGCATCCGACAGAGGCAGCCCTGCAGCACCACCCGAGGCATGAATGCCATGTGTTAAGTAATGTAACACCATGTATCATATGCACACCTGAGGACCATGACTAACATCCAGCCTCACCAATCATAAACCACAAAAACACAAACCCACCTCATAGCTATCACAAGGGATAGGAACCTAGATGTAATGCTACCCAATGCCAAAGGTATAAACAGCAAGATGTGTGCAGTGTAAATGCACACAGTATAGGGAATGCACATATCAGTGCTGTAATAGAAAACAGGGTCAAAGCGCACATCAGCACCCTGACACTACCAGGGTCACACCTCATACAGTGATGTACATGTGCAAAAACATGGAACAAGATACAAAATGAGGGTGACTACCAATAAATGGCATGGATAACCACACACCCCTGTTGTTACCACAACAAGAAGCAACATGCATTAGCCATGGTCAAACACCAATGGCTAAAACTGACTACTACTATATAGCTTGCTGCAGACCACTGTCCTAATAGCAGGAACTGCCCCAGGCCCATGTTCACAGGTTCACAGGTTCATACTAGGCTATCTGCCCTAGGGCATTTATAAGCCTAGACCAGAGTTCCGTGGAGTCTGCCGCCTTCACTCTGATGGATAATTTGCCCATTATATTGCTGTGCCTCTGACAAGCAGTGATACTGAGGTTATCCCTGGGGCATACCTGCAATCTCCCATCCATTGATTAAGATCTCACTTGAACAAAGCCAGTGAGGTACTCAGCCTCACATGTACCAGGATGTTGTTCCACAGCATAGGGACTCTCTGGTTGAAGAATCTGTCCCTCCAGCACATCCTATTAATATCTGTGTTGAGGTTTAAATCTCCTGCCACTGTAGTTCTGATGGATGTAGAGGTCTTGAGGTGAAGCGTGTACATTAACTCAGGTTTGGACATGGCCTTGGATGTCAGGCACAGGTCACCTCTGAGCAGACAATAAGTCACGGAATCAAGCTGGAATTCCTTCAGTCGGGCAGCATAAGAAATATGTTTGAGACCCTTTCTCCTCCTGTCGAGGAATTTGTGGGCCCATCCAATTGCCATAGGTGTCGGGCCATATACATGCTGAATGGGGCATTGCACTCAATCAACGGTCCGATGAGTGAAGAGTACAGGGGAACAATGACCTCCCTGGATCTAGATGTGAATCCCTGCATGATGAGGTGGGCAATGTAGAAGTTCTACCTAACTACCCTGGCAACGTGAGTGTCAAACAAAAGGTTACTGTCAACCTGGGTGCCCAGGTCCCTGATAACCTCCTGTGTGCTTAGAGGATTGCCACCTACATGGGAACTAGTGGTAACCTTGTTCTTCCCAAAGGGTATGGCTATGCATTGTTTAGTGTTTAATGTAAGGCCATGGCTCTGGCACCAGTTATCCGTGTCTATGACACCCTTCTGAAGGATGTCTGTGTCAGATGGGTGTCCAACTATGGTTCCCAGTTTGCAGTCATCTTCAAACTTTGTCAGCCATAATCCTGCTGTGTTTGCTTGTACTTCTGAAAAGTAGATGCTGAGCAATAGTGGGCCCAGGACTGAGCCCTGTGGGACACCACTTGTGACAGTTGTGGAGTGTGACATGGCACCAGCAAGTCTGAACCTGTCTGTTCTGTCACGTAGCCAGTTTGCAACCCATCTTGTGATGTATGGGTTCACATTTAAGCTGGTGATGTTTTCAATGATACCCGAGTGGGGTATTGTGTTGAAAGCCTTTGCCAGGTCAAGGTAGGCTGTGTGGAGTGCCTTGCCCTTGTCAATGGCCTTGGTGTCTGTTATGAAACAGTCAACCAAGTTTAAAAGGCATGATCTGCCCTCGACAAAGCCTAACTGGGTTGGATCTAATGTCTGCAAGTCCCCTATGTCCTCAGCTATGACTTCCATTATGATCTTCTCCATAGCTTAGCAGACCCTGCTTGTCAAGCTGATGGGATGGTAGTTTCCGTGGTTGGTGGAGGCACCCCATGTGAAGTGGGTCCACCATTGACATATGCCACTCCTTGGGAACATATCCTGAGTTGAGGCTAAGATCAAACAGCTGCCCTGACTGCGGGTTTAATTCTTGAGTGAGTTCATGGAGCACAAAACCAGGGACACCATCTGGTCCCATGGATGCTGCGTTCTTTCCCTTGGCTAGAGCAGTTCCCACCTGAGCATTTGAGATGTTTGGGGGCTACAATCCTCTTTCATACATATCTCTCCAGTTGTGGTGGAGGGGGGGGGAGAAATCTGCACTGAACCTGTCAGCCAGTATGTTGGCAATGTCTGTAGGTTCAGTGATATTTACAGCATTCTGAGCCTATTCTGAGCATATCTGGGAGTTTCCTCCCAGGTGTGTAACGATGTATAAAAGGCCTCATGGTTGTCCCGTGAGTCCTTAGTGGGTTTACTCCCAATATTCGCCTTGGATGATTTCATGGGGAACTCAGTGTTTCACCTATATTGAGCAGGGGTGTCTACCCTTCCACGGATATCGCTCTATCTTGTAGTACCTCCTTCCTTGTGTTGTAGTGCTTGTTTATGGCTGAGGTCCACCACACTGGACGCTTGCCTCTGGTACAACGAGTCTGTGTTTTGTTTGGGATTGCCTCATCCATGCAGTCCTGAAGGTGCTGGTAGAAGGCAGTTGTAAGTGATACAGTGGCTTGGGTAATGGTGTCTGCTGGCTTGGGGGCTTTGAAAGAGACCACACCAGTCATTAGAAGTGTGTAGTCGGCTTCTGAGAAGTTCTGCACTGTGGTCTTTTCTATCTGGGGTGGGGGTGGGATGTGGACTTCCACTGAGAGTAGGTTATGATCTGATCTCACCAATGATGGGTATACCTCTGGTGTTGAACATTGTGAGCCCATGTTTGTGATGATGAGATCTACTATGTTGTCTCCTCTTGTGGGGATGGTGACTAGTTCTTCCATGGCATGTGAGTGTATGAACTCTAGGAACCTGTGGGCTAGAGTGTTGGGGCTGTAGTACTGATCCCAGTCTATATTTGGATAGTTGGGATCACCCAGTGTGATGGTGTTTGCAGGTACATGTATCCCGCCACTGTTTTCATGAAAGCTCTGTGAGGTACCTGAGTTTCAGAGGATGGCCTGTAACATGCTACAAACTGCAGAGCAGTCTTGCCTATGGTTAATTGCACCGGATGGTGTCCAATGCATCGTGTGTTGCCACCAACCATGAGGTGAGGGTGTCCTTGATGAATATTGCTATTGCCACCCCTCATAGTGGTAATATGTGTACTGCATAGATACGAAATATTGTGCCTCTGACTTAGTAGTGACACATTATGACCACCTTACATAATTGAATAATGTGACTATGCCTCTGTTTAGTCTGTGCCCCTGTCCACATGCAGCTGTCCAGATGTCTCTTGAAGAGAGTCAGTGAGGTACTCTGTCTAACATGAACTGGGATACTCTGCTAGAGTTTGAGATGCCTCTGAGTTATGACTCTGTCCCTTCAGCATGTCCTATACATGTATGTGCTGAGGTTCAAATCTTTAGCTCCCATGTTTCTGGTGGATGTGGATTGCTTGCAGTGGAGCATGTCTACCAAATCCTGATTGGACATGGTCTTGTATGTCAGGCATAGGTCACCTGTACGTATGTGGTATGACACTGACAAAAGCTTGTTTTTAGTTATTCATGAAGTATATGACATGTGTTGTAGATCCCTGATCTTCATGGTAAGGTACTTGTGGGGTCTCTCCAGCTGCTGCAAGTGCTGGTTGAGGTACATACCAAATGGGGCGTTGTATTCAAGCATGGGCCTGATAAGGTAGAAGTATAGTGGTACAATGACCTTCTATGGTCTGGATGGAATACCCTCCATGATAAGGTGGCCAAGATAGAAAGTCTGTCAAACAACTTTGGCAACATGGGTGTCAAATGAGATGTCACTATCTACATGTGTCCCCAGCTGTCTGATTTGTTTCCTGTACTCATTGGGTTGCTGTCTATGTACAGATCTGTGGGTACTGTGTTCCTCCCAAAGGGGATGGCTACACATCAGTTGCAGTCAGTTTCAGGCCATGAGTCCAGCACCAGCTATCTATCTGTGTGACGGCAGTCTGTAGGATGTGTGTGCTGGCTGATGTATTCACTATGGTGCCCAGGTTGCAGTCATCTGTAAACTTTGTCGGCCACAACCCTCCTATGTTTGCTTTCACATCTGAAAAGTAAATACCAAATAAGAGAGGTCCCAGGACACAACCTTGTGGGACACCACTTGTGACTGGCTTTGAACCTGACAAGGCACCTGCAATGTTGACATTATGGGTTCTGTTTCTGAGCCATTTTGCAACCTATGCTGTGACATATGGTGTTATATTTCAGCTGTTGAGCTTGTCTATGATGCCTGAGTGGGGTATTGTGTCAAAGGCCTTAGCCAAGCGCAGGTAGGTTGTGTGTACTGTGTAGCCCTCATCAACGGCTCTACTGACAGTTTCAAAGTAGTCAACTTGGTGCAAAACGCAGGATCTGCCCTGTACAAAGCTGAATTGGGTGGGATCAAGGGTCTGTAGGACACCAATGTCTCTGTGTGGAAGCTCCATAATGACCCTTCACAAAGCTTTGCAGACAAGGCTGTTTAAGCTTGTGTGGTGGTAGCTGCCAGGGTCTGTGGAGGCATCTCCTTTGTGGAGTGGGACCACTGTTGCCGTCGCCAGTGTTCAGGTACAGATCCTGTAGCAAGGCTAAGGTTAAATAGCATCTGCATATACAGGTTTAGCTCCATCTGTAGTTCACATAGCATGCAACTGGGGATACCATCAGGTCCCATTGATGCTGTGTGCTGTCTTTGCTGACTGTGGCTCTCACATGGACATCCAGGATGACAGTGAGGTTACATACAGCTGTGATAACTATCATGTTTTGGGGGTGAGGGAGGGTACATTGCACTGAACTGGTCTGCCAGGGTGTCACTAATATCTGTCAGGTCCCTGGAATATAAGTTGTTGTGTACCAAATCTGAGCATATATGAGGGTTCCCACCCAGGCGTCAGACATAACTGAAGAAAGCAGTGTGGTTACCTTCATCGCCTGTGGTGATTTATGTCCCCAAGTTGAACTTGGGTGTCTTTATGTGAGAATGTAGCTTTCTACTACTGCTGATCACAGCTGCCTTACATTCTGGAGATGTAGCTCTGTCTTGCATTAGTATCCTTCATCTGTTATACAGTTCGTTTATGGCTGGGGTCCACCAGACAGGCCACTTTCCCTTGGTGGTGAGGGTCTCATTCTCATTTGTGATTGCATGGTCCATGCTTACTCGGAGATGTCCGTAGAAAGTGTCTGTGCAGGAGTCACCATTGTGTGTTGTGGTTTCCACTGGCCCAGTGGGCTTAATGGATACCATCTCAGTCCGAAGAAGTGTGAAGTCAGCTTCTGAGCTGTTAGTCACTATACCCTGGTATCATACTAGCACTGACACAGGTGTAGACAATTCCCAGAATCCATCAAACAAAATGGACATGCAGGCTTACAGATGCCCTAGGGGTAGCCTAGTATGAACCCATTATGATACAGATTGTACAGGACACTACAGATAACCCCAAGGCTGTTGCAAATGATGGTAGTAAGCATGTTGTTGATTCCTGGATATGCTCCGGATCACACAGATATTACAAACAACATACCAGACACACACAGGTATGGCCAACATACATCCTGACATGTGCAGTGCAACCCCCCCCCCATAATGCCAAATACCTTCCCCAGCAGACTGCCGCCTCCCTGACATTATGTTACCCTTACCACAGGGTAATGCACTCCAAAGAGCAGTGTACAACAACAGTGGGTGTTCTCAACAAAGGTGTCTCCTGAATGGATAGTAAAACAACCACCACAGAATCATGAGAGGTTTGGTCTGCACAGCTATGGAAAGGACCAGCATGTACCACAGACATAATGATATTGTGGATCTATTGACACCCGACCCTACCCAGTGTGGGTTTACAAAGTGCAGACCCCACCCCTAAACATGTGTGACTCAGTTGAAACAGTACTTGAAGTCAGTGATGAGGGCAATGTGGTCCACACAGTGTAGCTGGACCGTGCAAAGCCTTCTGTACAATACCCTATGTGTTCCGTATAGATTTGCTCACCAGCTGATATATACACCCCAAATGTCATGAGAGGGGTTGCAAACCAGACCAACGACAGAACTGACATGGTCAGACATGCAGCAGCCATGTCAGACTACAAACCACATATAACAGGCATCCCACAAAGCTTGGTCCTGGGACCTTCACCATCTGGTATATATGCCCCATAGGTACAGGCCAACAAGTAAGGACTGTGCTGGAACATGTTTGTAGAGGACAACAAGCCGCCTGACATATCCGATACACCAGCTGACACAAGCATCCAATAAAAGGGCCACATAGAAACAGACAACTGGTGCCATAGCCATGTCAGCATGTTAAATGGTGAAAACAGTATAGTCAGCCTCTGTGGATATCCAGTAAGTGACCACCAATTCCCACATAGGTGTCGACCCATGACATACCTAACATGTAATGCCAGAATGGGGACACAAGGTGATAGATATCCTGCATTGGACAAAAATGTGGCTGTAGGGTTAACAGAAACAATCCGTATACCAACCTAATCATGAGGGTTATGACATCTAGCTAACGGGAGGTCATTGTGGTTTTGCAGTTATCTTTCAGCAGCATTACAAATGACCACAACAGCGCCTGTGGGTGTACCTCAGCAGATACATTCAGCAACTGTAAAGTCCACAACAGTACCTCACCAGGAGTATCAAAGAGCTGGAACACATGTAATGTGTCACCTGATTAAACAGAATTCAGCTCCACACACTGCCATGTTGGCCACCCAGACACAAGCTGTGCCTGATGTAGAAAGCCATGTCCAAGCTGGCAGCAATGCACATGCCGCACCTTGTACAATGTGAATGGCAGGAGATATGCACATGAGGGACCTGAACCCCAGCACTGACATACATAGGACAAGCTGTACTGCATTATCCATAACACAGAAGCCACCCCACGCATGAGTAAACTACCAGTACAGGTTATCCATAGAGTCACTCATTGATTCTACTCAACAGGGATCCTAACGAGTGGATGGGAGATGGTAGGTATACCCTGGGTATCAATGTTGTGTCACAGGTAGACAGAGGCACAGTATACAAAACAAGACATATGTCATGACAAACTGCACTTACGATGTGTTGATGGACAAACACACTATCCAATAAGCATTAGAAATGGCCTTGGGCACATCGGTAGTGTTTGCCAATGTACACCCATGTTGTGGAATACACTACTGATGTTGGATGAGGCCGTTGTAAGTAGTTCACATATGAACATAATGCAACATGGTCAGATAGGTTCATAGGTTCATACTAGGCTATCTGCCCCAAGGCAGTTCTAAGCCTAGCCCAGAGTCTGGTTGCGACGCCACCCTTATATGGAAACAGTACTGTGCCCATTAGTTTGACGTGCCTGTCTCCAGCAGTGACACAGTGACGATCCCGGGTAAACCTATGATTTCCCATCCACAGGTCAGGATACCTCTTGAACAGAGCCAGCAAGGTGCTGTGACTCACATGGACCGTGATTGTATTCCACAGCATAGGGAGTCTCCGAGTGATAAATCCACCCCTCCAACATGTCCAATGTACATCCCTGCTATGGTGTAAGTCACTTGCACTAGTGGTTCAGGTGGATCTGACGCTTTTGAGGTGGAGCATGTCCATTAATCCCTGGTTGGACATGCTTGCATGTCATGCACATGTCACCTGTAAGCAGACAGTATGTGACTGAATAGAGCTGTAGTGTCTTCAATCTGGCAGCATATGACAGATGTTGGAGACCCTTTATCCTTTTGTTGGGGGACATTCAGGGTCTCTCCACTTGCTGCAGATGTCAGGTGAGATACATCCAGATAAGGCAGTGACCCAGATCACCGGTCCGATAAGTGAAGAGTACAGGGGAACAATGACCCACTAGATCTGGATGTGGATCCCTTCCTGATCATGTGGACAATGTAGAAGGTCCTACTAGCCACTTTAGCAATGTGAGTGTCATCAGAACAGTGACTGTCAACCTGGGTCCCCAGGTCCATGATAACCTCCTCTGTGCTTAGAGGATTGCCACCTATATGGTAGCTTGGGGTTATCTTGCTTTCCCTGAAGGGTATGACTACACATGTTTTGCAAGTTGACTTCAGGCCATGGCTCTGGCACCAGCTATCAGTGTCCGTGAGTCCCTTCTGAAGGATATCCGTGTCTGATGCACTGTCCACTATGGCACCCAGTGTACAGTCATCTGCAAACTTTGTCAGCCAAAGTCCTCCCATGTTGGCCTGTACTTCTGAGAAGTAGATAACAAACAATAGGGGGCCAAGGACTGAGCCCTGTGTGAGACCACATGTGACTGGCCTGGTGTCTGACATAGTGCCAGAAACTCTAACCCTGTGGGTCCTGTCCGTCAGACAGTTTGCAACCTGATCTTGTGACATATGGGTGTACATTTCTGTTGGTAGGGTTTCCTACAATACCTGAGTGGGGTATTGCGTTGAAAGTGTTTTCAAGGGCAAGGTAGGCTCTATGGACTGCCTTTCCCTCATCAATGGCCTTAGTTACTGTTTTGATAATGTCAACCAAGTACAAAAGGCATGACTTGCCCTAGATCAACACAAACTGGGACAGGTACAATGTCTGCATGTCCCCCATATCTTTCTTTATGAGCTCCATTATGATCCTCTCCATAGCTTTGCAGACTACACTTGTTAAGCTTATGGGGCAGTAATTACCAGAGTCCATAGAGGCACTGCCTTTGTGCAGACGTGCACAACTGGACCCTAAAGAGGCTGTTGTGCACAGTATGGAAATGTAAATCAGTGATAGGACTAAAGCCCAGGATACTGTCCACCACAGTGAAAGTACTGAACCACTACACTATACAGTACTACAGTGCTAGGTCAGTAGGAATGGATGTTAACAATTGTATGCAAAGTATCCCATGCAAAACCTGCAGGCACAGTATAATCCCTGTTGTGTTCACAGGAAGCATCTGGACAGTAACTACACAACATGTCACAGAACACACAACCTTAAACAGGAGTTATTTGTTGGAGTTCACACTCATCCACAACTGTGATGGGCTGCATAGTTCAACATATGGAAAGCTCACACTGGGCATGCTCACACACTTTGATAAATGAGACATCATTCACACAACATGCCATGGGAAGGCTGAACTGGGCATGCTCACACACTTAGTTCAAATGTTCCTCTTAACAACTGTGAAAACACACCACAGGATGCACATTCCCCATTCCAAACAATGAAGATGTCAGCACCCTATAAGTAGATCAGTAGAAATGCTACCTCCCAGTAATCCGAATAGCGCGCTCTGCTAATGCGTCTGTCTGTAGTGTCATAACATAGTTAGGTAGGGGTTTGAATCCAGCAAGTGGCATGTGTGTGTGTGAATGGGGGTAAGTGTGTGTATAAGTGTGTATGAGAAGAACATCCCTTTTGGCAACTGTGGAAACACACCACAGGGAGCTCATTCCATGATGTCAGCACCCTATAAGTAGATCAACTGAAATGAAATCTTCCAGTAATGCGAATAGCGCACTCTGCTAATACGTCCGTCTCTAGTGTCATAACATAGTTAGGTAGGGGTTTGAATCCAGCAAGTGGCATGTGTGTGTGTGAATGGGGGTAAGTGTGTGTATAAGTGTGTATGAGAAGAACATCCCTTTTGGCAACTGTGGAAACACACCACAGGGAGCTCATTCCACTTTCTAAACACTGATGATGTCAGCACCCTATAAGTAGATCAACTGAAATAGAATCTCCCAGTAATGCGAATAGCGCGCTCTGCTAATACGTCCGTCTTTAGTGTCATAACATAGTTAGGTAGGGGTTTGAATCCAGCAAGTGGCATGTGTGTGTGTGAATGGGGGGTAAGTGTGTGTGTGTATAAGTGTGTATGAGAAGAACATCCCTTTTGGCAACTGTGGAAACACACCACAGGGAGCTCATTCCACTTTCTAAACACTGATGATGTCAGCACCCTATAAGTAGATCAACTGAAATGAAATCTCCCAGTAATGCGAATAGCGCACTCTGCTAATACGTCCGTCTCTAGTGTTATAACATAGTTAGGTAGGGGTTTGAATCCTGCAAAGGGAATGTATGTGTGTTAGTATGAGTGGGGTTTGTGTGTGTGCGTAACGCTGTGGAGAAAGTGCCTTTTGCCAACTGGGAGAACACACTACAGGGTGCACATCCCTCTTCGTAAACACAGATGATGTCAGCACCCTCTAAGTACAGCATTGGAAAAATTGCTCCTACTAATGCAAATAGCACACTCTGCTAATGTGTCTGCCTTTAGAGTCATAACACATCTAGGTAGGGGTTTGGATCTTGCAAATGGAAAGTATGCGTTTACTGTGGGTGGGGTTGGTGTGTGTGCACAATGGTGGGGGTGGGATGTCTCTTTTGCCAAATGGGGCTATGCACTGCAGGGTGCACATATCCCTTAACAAACAGTGATGTTGACAGCACCCTGTCCAAACAGAACAACAACACAGAAGGTGTTGGTACCAATGATGCATGTAAGGTTACACTTCAACTAATGTCCACAAAACAAAGTAGGATAAACAAATGCTCCTTTTACTCTATCCAAACAACATGGCAACAGACAGCTGCCACTACTCAGTATAGTGCTACATGCTACTGTAACATGCAGATGTACCAGAATATACCTAGATAGTGTTTTGAAGCCTGAATGTGGCAAGTGTGTGGATGTGGGATGTTACTGTGTGTGCATTTCCGTATGGAAAACATGTTTGAGATATTGGCAATATTGTTGCAGACAGCTTAGGTGCAGATATCCCCCCCCCCATTCTCCTACACAAGTGGAATTAGTTATCACAGATGACTGTAACCTCCCTATCCTCTCACATGTCCATGTGAGGGCCACCCTCAACATTGCAGGACACATAGCATCACTGTTACAGAATGGTATCCCTGGATGTGTGCTACATTCACCCCTGGAGGACATGGCACCACATTACAGACTAATACTACTCCCTGGCCATACTACAGGATGTGTACCTGAAGAGTGCCATACAGACACAGTGGTCCCACACCAATGAGGAGTAACCTCTACTGACCCTGGTATCTACTGCATCATATGCTCAACTGGCCTTCTGTTCTAAGCTACGGAAGTTTCACGTATGGGCAACATGTACAGCAATATTACATATGTATATATTTCAGGACTATGCACACAAAACCTATCTCATGGACAGAGCTATAGATAGTGAACTATGATACATTTGGAGGTGTCACAGTAAACACAGTATTAACCTGCTACTTTGCATTACCTGTGTTTGTGGCATCTGTTGCTGTGTCAGTGGTGCTTGCTTGCTGCTTGCTGTTTGCTACTCATGGTTTTGCTGCTGGCTGTCTGTATATTTTCTCTTCTCTCTCTGTCTCTCTCTCTCTCTCTTTCTCATTAGGTTTGTGCAATGACTGTATTGCATGAGTGGAGTGTGGGTACTGAATACTTTTGTAGGTATCTGCATAGGTCCATGTGATGGCCCCTGCACCAGTTGTAAGGCAGCATTTGCTAAATGCATGCAGCCAGGTGTGTGTTGATTGCATGTCTCACTGTGATTTCAGGACACTGCTATAAAAAGGTATGTGAGATAGGCGTTGCCCTTTCAGATTGTAGGGCGTGGACCATGCTGGTATGCTGTTGACAGTGTTCTGTGAGTGTGAAGGTTAGTATGGGAATCCAGTGATTTGGCCATTAAAACTTTACCTCACATGCTTTGGATGGTACATCTCCTATATTGCCTTTATCCTAATTCCTACTATTGACTGTTATATTTATTTTAGCAGAGTGATTTTGTATGGCTGTCATGGCTTAGTGGTAGGTCATACAGACTAATGTTACCAAGGTCCTGGGTTCGAGACTGGCAGTGGGAATTTATTTTTGTCTCCAGACTTTCAAAATGAGTACAAGACCTGTCAATCAAAGTGCCATAAAGGCACTTTTAAGCACTTTAAACCAGGTCTGCACTCGTTAGCATGAATGAAGAAGGAGGCGTGCCCAGTATGACCTGGCCTTGGCAAAGAGGCAACGCATAGCACATATGCTTGGTCAGTAGGAACACTGGGACTGATACCCGCTCTGACTCACTCATACAGTAACAGGGATGCCTAACATGACACAACCTGCTTCCAAACGTACAGGGAGTGTAGTATGTGTATCCGACAGAGGTGGCCCTGCAGCACCACCTGAGGCATGAATGCCATGTGTTAAGTAATGTAATATCATGTACAATATGCACACCTGAGGACCCCAACTAACATCCATATCTGCACGTCATACAGTGATGTACATGTGCAAAAACATGGAACAAGATACAAAATGAGGGTGACTAGCAATAAATAGCATGGATAACCACACACCCATGTTTGTACCACAACAAGAAGCAACATGGAATAGTCATGGTCAAAAACCAATGGCTAAAACCGACTACTACTATATAGCTTGCTGCAGACCACTGTCCTAATAGCAGGAACTGCCCCAGGCCTATGTTCACAGGTTCATACTAGGCTATCTGCCCTAGTGCATGTATAAGCCTAGCCATAGTGATGTGGCTATTGCCACCCCTTATAGTGGTAATAAGTGTACAGAATAGATTCTGAATATTGTGCCTCTGACTTAGTAGTGACACATTATGACCCCCTTACGTAATTGAGTAACATGACTGTGGCACTGGCCAGTCTGTGCCTCCGCCTCATATGCAGTTGTCCCGATGTCTCCTGAAGAGAGTCAGTGAGGGACTCTGTCAAACATGAACTGGGATACTCTGCTAGAGTGTGATGCCTCTGAGTTATGGCTCTGTCCCTCCAGCATGTCCTATACATGTATGTGGTGAGGTTCAAATACTCAGCTTTCATGGCTCTGGTGGATTTGGATTGCTTGCAGTGGAGCATGTCTACCAAATCCTGATTGGACATGGTCTTGTATGTCAGGCATAGGTCACCTGTAAGTATGCGGTATGACACTGAACAAAGCTGGACTTCCTCTATTCGAAGCATATGACATGTGTTGAAGAACCCTGATCTTCATCGTAGGTACTTGTCGGATGCAAAGGTGCAAAAGGCAGGATCTGCCCTGTACAAAGCTGAACTAGGTGGGAACAAGGGTCTGTAGGTCAGTAATGTGTCTGTGTAAGAGCTCCATGACTCCTCCCATATCTTTGCAGACAAGGCTGGTTAAGCCTGTGTGGTGGTAGTTGCCATGGTCTGTGGAGGCATCTCCCTTGTGGAGTGGGACCACTGTTGCCGTATGCCAGTGTTCAGGTACATATCCTGTAGCAAGACTAAGGTTAACTAGCAGTTGTATATATGGGTCCAGCCCCTTCTGGAGTTCACATAGCATGCAACTGGAGATACCAGCAGGTCCCATGGATGCTGTGTACTTGTCTTTGCTGAGTGTGGCTCTCACATGGACATCCAAGATGACAGTGAGGTTACATACAGCAGTGATAACTATCTTGTTTTGGGGGTGAGGGAGGGTACATCGCACTGAAGCTGTCCGGAATGTTGCCAATATCTGTCAGGTCACTGAATATATGTTGTTGTGTACCAACTCTGAGCATATCCGAGGGTTCACAACCAGGTGTCTGACATAACTGAAGAAAGCAGTGTGGTTACCTTCATTGTCTTTGGTGATTTCTGTCCCCAAGTTGACCTTGCATGTCTTCATGAGATAGTGTAGCTTTCTACTAGTGCTGATCTCAGCTGTCTTCCCTTTTGGAGATGTAGCTCTGTCTTGCATTAGTAACCCTCATCTGTCATACAGTTTGTTTATGGCTGGGGTCCACCAGACAGGACACTTTCCCTTTGTGGAGAGGGTCCTGTTTCCAGTTGTGATTGTATGGTCCATGCTGTCTGACATCTAGCTAAGGGGAGGTCATTCCGGTTTTGCAGTTATCTTTCATCAGCAGTAGAAATGACCACAACAGCCCCTGTGGGTGTGCCTCATGCACACACATCCAGCACCTGTAAAGTCCACAACAGTACCTCACCAGGAGTATGACAGAGCTGGAACACATGTAATGTGTAGTCTGATTAAACAGAGTGCAGCTCCACACACTGCCATGCTGTCCACCCAGATGCAAGCTGTGCCTGATGTAGAAAGCCATGTCCAAGCTGGAATCAATGCACATGCTGCACCTTGTACAATCTGAATGGCAGGGAGCTATGCACATGAGGGACCTGAACCCCAGCACTGACATATATAGGACAGGCTGTACTGCATTATCCAAAACACAGAAGCCACCCCCACACATGAGTAAACTACCAGTACAGGTTGTCCATAAAGACACTTGTTGAGTCGCCTCAACAGGAATCCTAATGAGTGGATGGGAGATGGGAGGTTTACCCTGGGTATCAATGTTATGTCACAGGTAGACAGAGGCACAGTATACTAAACAAGACATATGACATGTCAAACTACGCTACAATGTGTTGATGGACAAACACATTCTCCGACTAGCATTAGGTCAAGATACCTCTTGAACACAGCCAGCAAGGTGCTCTGCCTCAAATGGACCAGGATTGTATTCCACAGCATAGGAGTCTCCGAGTGATAACTCCATCCCTCCTGTATGTCCAACATACATCCCTGCTAAGGTGTCAGTCACCTGCACTAGTGGTTCAGGTGGATCTTCTGAGTCTGAGGTGGAGCATGTCCATTAATCCCTGTTTGGACATGGCCTCGCATGTCAGGCACATGTCACCTCTAAGCAGACAGTATGTGAGTGAATAGAGTGTGAGTGTCTTCAATCTGGCAGCATATGACAGCTGTTGTGGTTCCTTGATCCTTTAGGTGGGGACAGTCAGGGTGTCTCCAATTGCTGCAGATGATGGGTGAGATACAGCCACAATAGGGCATTTGACTCGATCACGGTCTGATAACTGAAGAGTACAGGGGAACAATGACCCACTAGAGCTGGATGTGAATCCCATCCTTATCAGGTGGGCAATGTAGAAGGTCTTCCTAGCCACTTTAGCAATGTGAGTCTCAGAAGAATGGCGAATGTCAACCTGGGTCCCCAGGTCCATGATAACCTCCTCTGTGCTTAGAGGATTGCCACCTATATGGTAGCTTGGGGTCACCTTGCTTTTCCTGAAGGGTATGTCTACACATGTTGTGCACTCTGACTTCAGGCCATGGCCCTGGCACCAGCTATCAGTTACTGTGAGTCCCTTCTGAATGATATCTGTGTGTGATGCACTGTCCACTATGGTGCCCCGTGTGCAGTCATCTGCTAACATTGTCATCCAAAGCCCTCCCATGTTGGCCTGTACTCCTGGGAAGTACATGACAAACAATGGTGGCCAAGGACTGAGCCCTGTGTGACACCACCTGTGACCAGTCTAACATAGTGCCAGCAACTCTAACCCTGTGGGTCCCGTCCTTAAGCCAGTTTGCAACCCATCTTGTGACATATGGGTTTACATTTCAGTTGTTAGGGTTTTCCACAATACCTGAGTGGGGTATTGTGTTGAAAGTGTTAGCAAGGCCAAGGTAGGCTGTATGGACTGCCTTTCCCCAACAATGGCCTAAGTGACCAATTTGAAGATGTCAACACAGTACAAAAGGCATGATCTGCCCATGACCAAGCCAAAATGGGATGGGTACAATGTCTGCATGTCCCCTATATCTTTGTTTATGAGCTCAATTATGATCCTCTCCATAGATTTGCAGACTACACTTGTTAAGCTTATGGGGCAGCAATTAACAGGGTCTGTAGAGGCACTGCCTTTGTGCAGATGTGCACAACTGGACCCTAACCAGCCTGTTGTGCACACTATGAAAATGTAAATCAGTGATAGGACTGAAGCCCAGGATACTGACCACCACAGTGAAAGAACTGAAACACTACACTAGACAGTGCTACAGTGTTAGGTCAGTATGAACGGATGTTGACAATTGTGTGCAAAGTATCCCATGCAAAACCTGCAGGCACAGTATACTCCCAGTTTTGTTCACACAAAAAGCATTCGGACAGTAACTACACAACATGGCACAGAACACACAACCATAAACTGGAGGTATTTGTTGAAGGTCACACTCATCCACAAATGTGATGGGCTGCAGAGTTCAACATATGTAAAGCCCACACTGGGCATGCTCACACACTTAGATAAATGAGACATCTTTCACACAACATGCCACAGGAAGGCTGAACTGGGCATGCTCACACACTTGGTCCAAATGTTACCCCTAGCAATGTGAAAACACACCAGAGGATGCTCATCCCCTTTCTAGACACTGATCATGTAAGCACCCTATAAGTATATTGGAGAAAAGGATTCTCTCAGTAATCCGAATAGCGCCGTGCTAATGCGTCCGCCTCTAGTGTCATAACATCGTTAGGTAGGGGTTTGAATCCAGCAGGTGGCAAGTGTGTGTGAAGGGGTAAGTGTGTGTAAGTGTGTATGAAAGAAACATCCCTTTTGGCAACTGGGAAAACACACCACAGGATGATCATTCCACTTTCTAAACTCTGATGATGTCAGCACCCTACAAGTATATCAGGCGCCAGTAATGCGAATAGCACGCTGTGCTAATGCGTCCGTCTCTAGTATCATAACATAGTTAGGTAGGGGTTTGAATCCAGCAGGTGGCAAGTGTGTGTGAAGGGGGTAAG
Organism: Protopterus annectens; assembly: GCF_019279795.1. Lineage (NCBI taxonomy): Eukaryota > Metazoa > Chordata > Ceratodontiformes > Protopteridae > Protopterus > Protopterus annectens. The sequence continues at coordinate 452,032,934 of NC_056743.1, forward strand.
TGTGTATGAAAGAAACATCCCTTTTGGCAACTGGGAAAACACACCACAGGATGATCATTCCACTTTCTAAACTCTGATGATGTCAGCACCCTACAAGTATATCCGGCGAAAGCCCATTCCCCAGTAATGCGAATAGCGCTGTGCTAATGCGTCCGTCTCTAGTGTCATAACATAGTTAGGTAGGGGTTTGAATCCAGCAGGTGGCAAGTGTGTGTGAAGGGGGGTAAGTGTGTATGAAAGAAACATCCATTTTGGCAACTGGGAAAACACACTACAGGATGCACATACCCATTTCTAAACGATATCACAATTATGTATGGATTTTGATTACAGACATGCCATGTGTGTTGTGCACACACAGAATGCCCATGTGTGTGGGTTGTCCTTCACAATAATGCATGACATTGATTACACCGGTTATGGCAATGAACACATGATGTATGTGTGTGCCAAATACACATATGTACCTGAGACTTTCAATAGTTACCATGTGTGATGCCTGCCACATGTGAATACATGGTATTTGCACAGGGTAACATTATGACCGTGGTCTTCTGTGCAGATGCTGCATGTGGGATGTGTATATACAGTGTGAGATGTAGATGCTATCAGCCTAGTAGTGAGGGATGCACACCTGGTCTGGGGCATAAAGTCTACATGTTGTTAATGTACAGGAGCTGCATGTTCTCACCTTTTGTGGGAGTGGTAAGACAGTATTCCATAGCAATGCAGTGACTGCATGCTAAGAACCATTCAGCTATGGTGTTGTAGATACACTTATTCATTAGCATTCAGTAATTTGTCGGAATCCCTGGTGAGGGTCTGATGCCAACCAAGGTCAGGGTCTACCAGCCTGTGTCACTTGCTCAGTGATCCCTTCCATGTTCCCTATCACGTATCCCAGTGAGTGACATCCCACATCAGCTGTGGTGGCATGGACAATGACTGAGTCATATGTGTCCATGCATCTGACTGACTTGTATGTTGCTGTTACAGTTTGGCCATGTGTTTCCATCTCATACATGTGATGTACATCAATGGGTAGGGGATAGGGTTGACTGTGTACATGTGGCAGCTGTGACATTACTACATGACACACATATTCCACAACTGTACCATAGAGGTGACTGACAACTGACCTTTGCACATGCTACCGAGTATTGAGATTACATTGGTGATTGACAGCACATAGGGCCAATGGTGAAAAAGAGACATAGGTCCATAGGTTCGCAAAGAGATATCTGCCGAGGGCATGTATCCACCTAGCCAGAATGTGCGTGCCTTTCAACATGCATTGTGAATCTGTCTTGCTATGCCCTTTTCCAAGGTTAGTATACTGTGCCTCTTTCTCACAGTGACACATAAGTGATACCCAGCGTAACCCTACAATGTCACATCCAGTCATTAATATCGCCTTGAAGATAGTCACTGAGTCAGTGCACGTAACCTCTGTCGGGATAATCACCAGTAATGAAGGGTGCCTCTGAGTTGTGAATGTGCCCTCCACCATGTCCTATGTATATCACTCCTGAAGTTCAAGTATTTCCAGCGTGTATCCTGGTGGGATCTGGATATTCTGAGATGCAGCATGGCCATTACGTGAGGGTATGACCTGGCCTTCTATGTCAGGCACAGATTGCCTATGAAGAGTCAGTATGTCACTGAGTACAGCTGCTGCTACTTTAACCAGTCAGTATGTGGCATCTGTTTGAGCACTTTGATCCCCTTGTCGAGGTAGATATGTGGTAGCCCCAGTTGCTGCAGGTGTCTGGTAAGGTGCATGCCGACAGGTTCATCATAGTCAATTATGGGCATGATGAGGGATGAGTAAAGGGCACAATGTCCTCCCCTGGCCTACATGTGGATCCCATGATGATGTGGCCCATATCACATGCTTACCTAACCACTTTGTCCATGTTGTTGTCAAATGGTAGAATGCTATCAACCTGTGTACCCTAAGGTCCATAATTCCTTGGTCTGCACTTACTGGATTAACACATATGAGGTACATTGTGGTCATTTAGTGTTTGACAAAGGGGATGACTATACTCTTTCTGTCATTCACGTTGAGGCCATGGCTGTGGCACAAGTCGTGTGTTTGCAAGAGTCCCTTTTGGAGGATGCGTGTGTTAGCTGTTGAGTTGATTATGGTGTTCAGTCTGCAGTCACCTGTGACTTGCTGAGCCACAGTACTTCCATGTTGGCCTGTACCTATGACAAATATATAATGAACATGACAGCCCCTAGGGCTTTGCCTTGTGGGACACCACTTGTACCAGGTTGGAGGCTGACATGGCTCCAGCAATTCTAACATGTGTGTTCTGCCCTTGAGCCACTGTGCAATACCCATAGTGACATAGGGGTTAATATGTACACTGGTGAGCTTCCTAGAATGCACAAGTGGGGTATTGTATCCAAGGCTTATGCAAGGTCCAGGTAGGCTGTGTGGACCTCCTACCCCTTGACAGTGGCCTTGGTGACTGTTTCAAACAAAGCAAACAGGTTTGATAGGCAGGATTTGCCATTGACAAAGCCAAACTGTGTATGGTGACATGTCTGTAGGTCCACAATATCTAGATATGTGAGGTTCTTGATGATTCTTGCCATAGCTTTGCAGACAAAGCTAGTCAGACATATGGGGCAGTAGTGTCCAGGATCCGTGACGGCACCACCTGCATGTTGAGGGACCACTGTTGCTGTATGCCACTCTCTGGCCACATATCATGTATTAAGGCTGGGATTGAACAGTGGTGTTATGTCTGGGTGTAGCTCTTCTTGTGGTTCATGTAGGACACAGCCTGGGACACTGTCTGGTCCCATTGATGCAGTGTTTATTGCTTTGGGAAGGGCATCTCTTACCTGAGCATCTGTGATGTCAGGGGGGCAAGCACTGTGATGCGAGACATATGTTCCCTTTTGGTGTGGTGGGGAGAGAAGGCAGCATTGAACCTGTCCACTAGGATGATGGCAATGTCTGTGTGTTTTATATTTTGTGTGACATATTGTATTACCTCTGAGCATATCTGGGTAGTACCACCCAGGTTATTAACATAACTACAGGCAGCCTTGTGATTATCCTCAGTGGCTTGTGGAATCCTCTCTCAAAGATGGCCTTAGACAATCATATGGGTGCCTGTAGTTGTCTTCCAATACTCATCAGTGGTGCCTTCACATTTTGGGAGGTTGTTGTATCATGTAGTGGCGCCATCCTTCTATTGTATAGTGTGTTTATGGCTGGTGTCCGCGCCCAGGACATCTGCCTTTGGAGAATTGGGTCATGCTTTCATATGTGGCTTCATGATCCATGCATTCCTGAATGTGTCCACAGAATGCCTCTATACAGGTATCTGCAGTCTGGTCCATATTTTCAACAGGCCTTGGGCCTTTGAAGGTTTCCACATCATTTATGAGGGTTGTGCACTTGCTTGACATGAGCTGTTGACAGACGTGCCGCCTCCAGACAGAGCAAGGGGAGGGTCACAGTCAGCTACCTGTTGGGAAGTACCTCCCTGGACCACATGGAAAGAGACACAGAGGAGCTCTTACAGCACCCTCTCAAACTCAGGTCTCCCACACAGCCTTCATGCTGACACAGGAGAGTTTAGATTACTCTGCAAACACCATCATACTGGGTGATGCCAGCTACCCAAACATAGACTGTGTACATTACACAGGCCACAATACCCAAGCTCTAAGGTTCCCATTGATCAGACATTCTTTGGCTATGGAACAGGTAACCAACCTTCCCACAAGAGGGGCAGATATACTAGAGCTGATCTTTACAAACATGAGTAAAAACTGCTCACCACTGGGAGTATATCCTCATTGTTGCAATCAAACCATATACTAATCACACTGGTGTTCTGGATCCCCACATATGCAAACCTCCAACACATCGATGTGTGTGTGTGGGAAATGTCCCTATTAGCAACCGTGACAGTATCGCACAGGATGCAGATCCCCTTTTGAAACAGTGATGATGTCAGGACTGTATAACTATATCACCTGTAGTAACGCCCTCCAGTAATTTGCATAGCGCCTGCTAATGTGTCTTTCTTCAGTGTCATAACGTAGTTAGGTGGGGGTTTGAATCCTGCAAAGGGAATGTATGAGTGTGGTTTATGTGTGTGCACTATGCTGGGAGGGTTAACTGCCTTTGCCAACTGGGAGAACACACTACAGGGTGCACATCCCTCCTCCTACACACAGATGATGTCAGCACCCTCTAAGTACAGCATTAGTAAAGATTTCTCCAACTACTGCAAATAGCACACTCTGCTAATGTGTCTGTTTCTACTGTCATTGCACAGTTAGGTATGGGTTTGAATCTTGCAAATGGAAAGTATGTGTTTTACTGTTGGTGGGGTTAGTGTGTGTGCACAATGATGGGGTGGGATGTGGCTTTTGCCACATGGGGCTATGCACTGCAGGGTGGTCATTACCCTTAACAAGCAGTGATGTTGATAGCACCCTATACAAACAAAACTACAAAACATAAGGTGTTGGTACTGATAACACATGTAAGGTAACACTTGTTCAAGTAATGTCCACAAAACGGAGTAGGATAATAAAACAATTCTTTTATTCTATACAGACAACATGACAACAGACAACTAACTGCCAGTACTCAGTATAGTGTTACATGCTACTGTAACACGCACATGTAGCCGAATATACCTAGATAGTGTTCTGAAGCCTGAATGTGGCAAGTGTGTGGATGTGGGATGTGTCTGTGTGTGCATTTCCGTATGGGAAACATGTTTGTTGTGGCAATCAGGGTACTACAGTACCTGATGCACATTACATCTTCCAACTGATGAGGTTGCCTGCACCCTGTGAGTACAGGTAGAGAAGGGGATGCCAGTAGTAAACAACATAGTGCACTTCTGAAATGTGTACCTGTCATGTATCAACAGCTACTCATGTAGGGTGATAAATAATGGGAATGGCAGGTGAGCGTGTGCATGTGTGTGGGTAGCAGGGTGTGTATAAATGCATGTGTGACAGAACAGATACATGTAGCTGAATCTACATAACAGCACAAGATGCACATTGCCATAGTCAATGTTAGCATGTGATGGTGTGCAGCTGGTACACTTTGTTAAGTAGTATGGGTGCAGATAACAATTGAGGACATTCATACAGTTACTGCAGCAGGACTGATGGGATATACACACATTTATACTGCAACACACAACAGTTACCAACATGTTACTACTTATACACATCTATGTAGTCACCCTGTGCATCAGCAACGTGTTTACCTTTACCTGCACCGATGTTGTAGTATGCAGGAGGTGGCACAGTGTCATCATATGCACAGGGTGTGGGTTAGGTATGCCCAAGCCGCCACTGGTAACACCAATTGACATGTGTGTGTATGTGTGTTTGTGAGGGGCAGCAGTACAGGGTGGACCGTTGTTGGTGCAGTGTGTGTGTGTATGTGTTTGCCCTAGGTGTTAGGTTTCTGCATGTGTGTAAGCACGCACACAGTCCCACATAATGGCTGCCATGTACAGGGTTTTGTGGACAGCCACAGACTGCACCTGTCAGGTCATCCAGATCAGTGTCTGTGGGCACGGACACGGTACCTGTGCCTGGCAGGGTGCTACGGGTCAGATCCGTACGAACCCAGACTGGGTACTGTCATCGGAAGGAGGGGTGTGTTGACTGGACACAGTTCCCTGTTGGGACTGTCCAGAGCCACGTGCACGTGGTCTCCTGGGGCGCCTGGATGACAGCACAGACCCAGCATTGCTGGGGCTGGTGCTGGCACTTGAGGCGCCGCGAGTGGGCCCGTTGTCGCCCGCGCCACTGCCAGCTGGTGCTCTTGCTGGCATACGCCACGCCGACGCCGCAAACGCACACCATCGCCCTGGCCCATGGACATCTGGTTGTGGAGCAGCTGTTCTATGCCCCCACAACGTCTGTCAACGACATCTGTGAAGTTACGGATAGCATTCGCAACATCATGCATGCCGTCTGTCATGGCTATGCGACATGCTCTCAGCTCCCTCAGACCCTGTCTGGTGTACCTTTCCATACGTGCCTGTGCCTGCATGACAGTTCTAAACATAGTGGAGGTTGACATACCTCCTTGGGCACGTCGGCCAGAGGCAGTACGGCCACGGATGCCCCCACGAGAACCCATGGGCGACTGTCTGCATGGTACCATTGGAGGCCTCTGCACATGGCTGCCTTGTGAGGATGCATGTGCCACAGGTACCACATTACCCTGATCTATGCCCACTGCTGACTGTCCATCACCTAGGGACAATGGTGATAAAGGATGTAACGGCAGGATGACTGTGCGCATTGACGGGGTTGAAAGCTGTGTACTGTCAATTGGCTGACCAATGGCGGACCCAGACACACCTTCCTGCACCATTACAGACATTTCATCATCATCAGTACCTGGGGCACAAGATTCAGGTTCCCTGCTGCAGGTCACCAGAGCAGCACCAGAACCTACGGGAGGAAAACATGGAACACAGATTACAGTCTCAATACATATTTGAAAGAGATGCACTTCAATACTAATGCACACATTCAGAAATGGACACATGCACTCATGGACACTAACACACATGCACACTTGGGCACAGGCACACTTGCACACATGCACACCCCACAGTAAACACACACATCAGTACCGTGTTACACTACTCAATTTACTACCTGTCAATTACAGTTATTGTGTACACAGTCACCAGCATGTCTACTACAGAGTTACACTACTCTTCCTAGTTTTATAAATTGTTTTACAGATACTGTTAAAAAGACTCACCAGCATGTATGGCCTGCCTCGTTGCTACATGGGAGGGACCTGGAAGTGTGAAGAGAGTAATGTCAGTGGGCACATGTGTGCCATTTGTTTTGCACATGATACAGTACAGTAGTACACTAGTTCCCTTATACACATCAGCTGCACATCATGTCTGTATATATATCATGATGACAGATACATACCACATGCACACCTTATGCGTGCATGAAGTAACAGCGCACAGAACAGTCATATGTACATACCAGGAGTTAACTCTAATCTCACCCTTACCTCTCTTCAAACGTCAACTCAAATTGTACTTCCAAAACCACTGGCTTTGTTCTTCTTGGAGTCCAGCCTACCGTCCCTCTCCCTACGCCTCTTCACCTTTAACCCCTCATTGTGCATAGAAACTAGCTTCTACCCTGTTTCTTTCACCTTGATGTCCTTCTATGCTCTGACCTACTTCTCCCATCCCTCCCACCTCCTCTTGACTGTCTTCCTTCTTTTCCTCACTTCCCTTCTTGACTCCTGCCTCTTCCATATCATTGTATCTGTCATACTCCTTCTACTTCTCTACCCTTCTGAGCCCTACCTATTATGTATATGGCTTTTGCCTTATTGCATAACCATTATGCTTTAGGTAGGATTGCTTTGAAACCAACGGTACATTGTGTATGACTCTAAACTGTTTGACTTCCTTACATGTATGTTTATTTAATTAACAGGCTGGTGTACAATTCTATTATGTTGGCTGTCTGTATTGACAACTTGTCTGTCTGCCTTTATTACGTTATGTGTGGAGCTTTTCTCCACAGGCCTCTACTGAAAATGAACTTATATCCAGCTAGACTATCTGGGTCAACAAATGTAAAAGTAATAACAATAAATGAATATGGCATCTTACCTGCACGCCGCTGTCTTGCTGCTGTGTGGATCCAACCTCCATCAGGATGCATGATGTTTGCTGTTGTTCTGGGGCTGGATCCACAACACTTAGCAGTAGCCCCTCCTGTCTGGTGAGGGGGGGATGTGTGGCCACCCCCCCACCTGTGGCAGCCTGTTGCCTGCGGATATCTGCAGCACGCTGGCGGACATTCCTTATCAAATCACTGCAGTGATGTCTCACCTGCTCATATGTCCTATCATGCATGCCAACATCATTTATCCTGCTAACGAGGCTTTGCCACAGTGCAGACCTCTCCTGCTGATTCTGGGTGGTGCGTGAGAACAGGATGGCATAGTCACGCACCAGGCTCTGGTGGATCACGTCATCCTCTGCAGCAGAGTACACAGGATTTCTTTAGGTGCCATGTCTATCTGGAAAGGTACACAAACAGGTTATCAGCATAGTATCTCAACAATACATGGTACACATTCTATACAGGGTGTGTTAACTTCTACTTATTACTGATTGGTTAAAACCTGATTACAGTGTAGCTATCATTCTATGTCATTTGTACTAAGTACTTGGCCTTCAGACCAGTTGTTTTACATTAGGGAGGTTGGTGGCAAGCACTGTGGTGGCAGGACACATATCTTTCATCCATTGAAGTTGGGAACTGCTGATTGTGGGCCCAGTGTACAAGTGTATTACTTGGTATGGGCAGTTGGCCTTTAGGCCAGTTATTTAACATTAACGAGGTTTGTGGTCTGCACTCATGTGTGACAATAGGCTGTACTCTGCCATTCATAGCTGGGGACATCTGGTATCAGGTTTATAGTGCCTGCATATCTGAGCTGTATCTTACTGACATTGCTACACCTTGTTTGTTGTAGCAAACACTACATCCAGGCCTCCTGCATCTACCTTTGTTTATATGCTTGTTATCTGTTAGCTTGTTATTTCACTGGTATGCTACTTCCACATAGTACACATCTTTGCAACACATCTGTGACTCACTACTGTTATCTGCATTGCTTACTGTACGCATTTCCATGTTACACATGACAGCAAGTGACTGCTTGTCATTGTTGCATTTACTTCATTGTGACACATTGCACTTAGGTTACCTGGCATTTGCTCACTGACGCTTTTATATCAGTCAGCAGTTGTAGGTAATGTCAGTACACCCTCACTCCCCACTGGACCTTGTTTTCAATCATTAGTGATTACAGAGTTCACAATAGTATTCTAGCATGTCCAGAGGTCAGTTGTCAGTTCCCTCCTCAGTCCAGCTGGTGAGTGTGGTACTCCAGAGACAATGTTAGAACAGATGCATGTACACAGACAACCCCTCCTCCTAACAACAAATTCAAACTCATGTGAGTGATGCAACCATATACCAGACTGGAGGCTAGGCTCTGTCTACTCAATACCGCCATAACCAGTCACGTGGCAAAGGGGATCACTCACTACACTTCCAGTCTCACGAGACCTAACACAACAGCGGACCTAACACATGATCACACATGATCATACTTGTAGGCTCAGACCACAGCTCTGCCTATGCAGCAGAGACCTCCTATGCAGACATCCAGGCAACCACTACCACATAAACGAACATGTGCAACACATATCACACAAAGCCAATGTGCTGAACACTCACAGCCATTAACAGTTAACAACACACCTCATACACCTGTACTAGGTGCCTCTATCATCAGGCACACTCACATCACGCTCACCAGGCTTAACGAGGTGAGGGTCACGGTGTGCAGCCTGTCAGGCACTATGACCTGCCACATAACACAAACAGTCAGGTAACCCCAAGGCAGGTACAGGTATGACTCAGTCAATGTCCATGCTGCTGTGAATGGCCTGACACATTCCTCCCTGGACTACATGACATGAGACATTACAGAGCTCTCTGAGCACGAGTCTGGACAGTTTGACCCTGACCTTGAGTAGCATCCTACCCTCACCTAGAACAATGCCACAATATCAAGGCACGATGATCCCTTCCAACAATTGACTGACATACTGGTGTCATTCACAGGTGTGCCAATGCCTGCCATCTTGGGGTGGTATGCTTTGCTAGGGACAGCTTGCACCTGTCACCACAGTCCTATTGACATTTGGCGGAGCCTCCTGCTACACCCATAGTGCCTGTATTAGGCAAGGCTCATAAGGCAAACCCACATCCATTTGTATCACAAAGGATGAGGAAGTAAGAGTGATGCTACTCAACACTGGAGGTCTAGACCCAAGGATGCACGCACCCAAAACCCTACCTAGCATTCTGGACATCGATATCTGTGCAGTAACATGAACCTGTTTCAGGTTTCACAGGAGCACACCAGTACTACCACGTTATAGCTGTTACCATTCTTGTCGGCCACGACACTTGAACAAGGGAGGGGGGAGTATCAGTATTCAATGCAGATTCCCACGCCTCCACATTGGTGGCACAGTACAACATAGGTGTTAGGCCATTGAGTACAGTAGACGTAGTTGGGGACCTGGGGAAGAAACATGGTAGCGGTCTGTCATTTGTCTACCACATGGCCAACGTGGATTGACAGACATGTTATATAGCCCAGCTAATCATGACTGATTCACATGTATGGCAGGGGAGGTCATTGTGCCTCTGTACTCATCCATCATCAGGCCTATAATTGCATACAATGCACCTTTTGGGATGTACCTAACCAGACACCTACAGCAACTGGTACAGGACAACAGTACATCATCAAGGGGATGCAATGGCTCACACAGATGTCATATGCTGCCCAGGTAAAGTGAATCCAGCTGGACTCAGTGGCATACTGCCTGTTCAGGGGCAATCTGTGCATGCCATATACAGCCATGTCCTACCTAGCAGTAATGAACGTGATGTACCTCAGGCAATCAGAGTCCCATACAGCCACATGCTCAGGAGAGCTGGACCTCAGCACTGACATACATGGACATGCTGGAGGGGCATATTCCTAACCAAGAGGCTCCCTTCACTCTGTAATGAGCTCACACTACTGGTTAGGCAGAGTCCCTCATTGACTCTCTTCCATAGGAATCTGGATGAGTGGATGGAGATCATAGTTGTACCCCAGGTATCACTTCTATGTCACTGTTAGACAGAGGCATAGTATACTAAAGTCGGACAAGGGCATAGCAGCATAACTTGTGATTGGGTGGCAAAGACAAACACATTCTACTAGGCTTACCAATGCCCTAGGGCAAATAGCCTAGTATGAACCTATGAACTGTTCATTCTCAACTGTTCGAGCTCATTACAGAGTAAAGGGAGCCTCTCAGTTAGAATTTGCCCTCCAGCATGTCCATGTATGTTCTATTCAGTCACTTACCGCTTGCTCAGAGGTGACCTTTGCCCAACATACAAGGCCATGTCAAACCCAGATTTGATGAATATGCTTCACCTAAAAAATCTAGATCCATCAGAGCCACAAGGGCAGGAGACTTAAACCTCGACACGGCTATTAATAGGACATGCTGGAGGGATAGATTCATCACCCAAAGACTCCCTATGCTGTGGAACAAAATCACGGTATATGTGAGGCAGAGCACTCGCTGGCCTTGTTCAAGAGAAATCTTGACCAATGGATGGGAGATCGCAGATATACCCCAGGGATTACCTCAGTGTCACTGCTCGACAGAGGCACAGCAAAATAATGGGTATGGTTCCCCATACTAAAGGGGTGGCATAAGCCACAAAACGATGGGCTAGGCTTGTAAATGCCCTCGGCAGATAGCCTAGTATGAACCTATGAACATGTGTGTACTGCTATAGTACTTCTGCCATATGTTGCATGTGTGTGTGTTGTGGGGATGCACAGGTAATGGCCAGATACGCCTGCACAGGTGACACGTGTGACACATTCTGGGTGTTCATCCATACATACTGGATGTGTGCTGCCATCCAACCCTGTGATGTGGACACACATTACTCAGCCTGGATATACATATCTGAACAACACCACAAGCACAATACACTACCTTGCTATGTATGCATGTTATTACACAGTTATTCAGTAGTTATGACAGTGATGCTATCCATGCAGCCCACTGGGCCAGTGGAAGCCACAACACACACCGCCAGCACCTTTGCATATGCTTACCACAGACATCCCACATACTGCATGTACTGTGCACACAGTTATCTAACCCAGAACAACTGCACACCACTTATTAATCCTGTCCAGTGGACTACAGATACAGGCATATTGTATAACAATAGTAGGAGGCTACTGCAGCACAGGGCAGATTCACATGACGGAAGGCATCTGTTGTCTGCAGTGTTAAGATGGTTCACACTCACCAAATGCACAGATATTCCCAACAATGTTGCAGACAGTTTAGGTGCAGGTACCCCCATTGTCCTACACACGTGTTATTAGTTATCCCAGATGACTGTAACCTCCCTATCCTCTCACATGTCCAGGTGAGAGCCACCTCATCATTGCAGAACACATATCATCACTGTTACGAAATGGTATCCCTGGATGTGTGCTACATTCACCCCTGGAGGACATAGCACCACATGACAGACTGATATTAATCCCTGGCCATACTACAGGATATGTACCTGAACAGTGCCATACATACACAGTGGTCCCACACCAATGAGGAGGAACCTCTACTGACCCTGGGAACTACTGCATCATATGCACAACTGGCCTTGTGTTCTAAGCTATGGAAGTGTTAGTTATGGCCCACATGTACAACAATATTACATATGTTTATATTTCATGACTATCTACACACAACCTATCTCATGGACATACCTATAGATAGTGAACTATGATACATTTGAGGTGTCACAGTATACACAGGATTAACCTGCTACTTTGCATTACCTGTGTTTGTGGCAGCTTTTGTGTGTCACTGTGCTCCTTGAATTTTGCTGCTGTTGCTGCTGCTGCTGCTGTTTTGCTGCTGGCTGTCTGTATATTTTGTCTTCTCTCTCTCTCTCTCTCTGTCTCTTTCTCATTAGGTTTGTGCAATGACTGTATTGCATGAGTGGAGTGTGGGTACTGAATACTTTTGTAGGTATCTGCATAGGTCCATGTGATGGCCTCTGCACCAATTGTAAGGCAGCATTTGCTAATTGCAAGCAGCTGGGTGTGTACTGATTGCATGTCTCACTGTGATTTCAGGACACTGCTATAAAAGGGTATGTGAGATAGGCGTTGCCCTTTCAGATTGTAGGGCGTGGACCATGCTGGTATGCTGTTGACAGTGTTCTGTGAGTGTGAAGGTTAGTACATCTCCCATGCTTCATGCTGTGTTGTAGATTCAGGTTGCTGCATTTATCTTGCCTGTTCCCTGTAGTGAGTGTGTATGCATACTGACACCTACAACTATATGTCATATGTATTGCTATATAAATATATATATATATATATATCTGTGTACATATACATACTTTCATATATGTACATTAGCTGACATTATTGGGTACAAGCTAACAATTAGCAGGGCTGTTTCCGCTAACACTACTCTAGTATGGGAATCCAGTAATTGGGACTATAAAAGTCTGCCTGACATGCTTTGGGTAGTAGACATACTATATTGCCTTTATCTTCATTCCTACTATTACATGTTCCACTTATTTAGCACTATATTCCTGTATGAGAGTCATGGCTTAGTGGTAGGTCATACAGACTAGTGTTACAATGGTCTTGTGGTAGGGCCTACTAGTATGCTCATATTCTGCTTTTGAGTTGAGTATAGGGCCTATCAATCACAGTGCTGGAGGCACCTTTAAGCAGTTAAAGGGCTTAGTAGGTCTCACAGGAGCCAGGCTGTGTTGCAGATTCTGGTTGCTGCATATATCTTCACTGTTTCCTGTAGTGAGTGTGTATGGCTACTGAGACCTACAACTATATTTCATATGTATTAATATATATTTATATATATGTATGTGTAGATATACATACCTTCACATATGTACATTACCTTACATTATTATGTACAAGCTAACAGGTAGCAGGGCTGTTTCTGCTCACACTGAACTAGTATGGGAATCCAGTAATTTGGCCATTAAAACTCTACCAAACATGCTTTGGATAGTACATCTCCTATATTGCCTTTATACTGATTCCTACTATTACATGTTATATTTATTTTAGCAGTGTGTTCTTCCAAAGCAGGCATGGCTTAGTGGTATGTCAAACAGACTAATGTTACCTAGGTCCTGGTTTCGAGACTGACAGTGGGAATTTTTACTTTGCAAACTTTCCAACTGAGTACAGGACCTGTCAATCAAAGTGCTGAGGCCACCTGTAAGCAGTTAGAAGGGTAAGTAGGTCACACAGGGGTCAGGCTGTGTTACAGATTCAGGTTGCAGCAATTATGTTAACTTTTTCCTGTAGTGAGTGTGTATGGCTACTGAGACCTACGATTATATTTCATATGTATTAATATATATTTATATATATGTATGTGTAGATATACATACCTTCACATATGTACATTACCTTACATTATTATGTACAAGCTAAGAGGTAGCAGTGCTGTTTCTGTTCACACTGAACTAGTATGGGAATCCAGTAATTTGGCCATTACAACTCTACCTGACATGCTTTGGATAGTACATCTCCTATATTGCCTTTATACTGATTCCTACTATTACATGTTATATTTATTTTAGCAGTGTGTTCTTGTAAAGCAGGCATGGCTTAGTGGTAGGTCATACAGACTAATGTTACCAAGGTCCTGGGTTCGAGACTGACAGTGGGAATTTATTTTTCTTAGCAAACTTTCCAACTGTGTACAGGACCTGTCAATCAAAGTGCCATAAAGGCACTTTTAAGCACTTTAAACCAGGTCTGCGCTGCTTGCGCGGAGCTCACGACATGACTGGCGGTGAGCTCCGCTAACACAAGCAGACACCCGCGCTATTTTCTTTGAAAGAAAAGAAAAAGGGGTGACAGGAAAGTGGTGAAAAGGGGTCACAAAGAGGGTAAGACAGTAGGGAAAGAAGCGTGGGATTTGCAGGAAGGGTGTAGGTAAGGCCCATAGATGCCCATGTCTTTGCAGCAACAGCTGTATATTTCTATGTATTTTGGTGAGACATTTGAAACCTTCCACCTCTGAGAGAGGTGTCAGGACAACATTAATATTTGTTGTACAGCCAATTGTAATTAACAGTTTAGATGTCCAGCGGACATGTGTGCAACATGGACAGCTATGTATGGGGCGTAATTTTTTTGTGGGACAGAGTGCCCTTTTTTTTTTTTTTACAGGTGAGAGTGGTATGATAGGTGAAGGAAGTCGGTAAAGCTGGGGAGGTAGGTTGGGTAGGTTAACAGACAAGACAGACAAGACGCATACAGGGACGGTGTATGACACACGTGGGGGGGTTACACAATTGACGGGGACGGAGGTTGGGATATCCGAGATGCACGAGCCCACAGATGGCAACAGTGGAACTGATATCCCCACCCATAGGCAGTTGCCACTGTTCCTTCACAGCCCAGGACGGGCTGTGCTGGGGCTGTGTAGGCGGGCAACGGCCGGGCCGTTAGCTGTGCCACACGAGCCTCAAGCTGGCGAGGGGTCCAAGAACAGTGTCTTGGATCTCCCACGCACCACAGACCGGACACCGCTGGAGGGTGAGTGGACGAACCCTCCGCCACACTTGCAGAGGGGACGGGCCCCATCCCCTGCAGCGCTTCCACCAAGGTGGCACAGGGCCACCGGAGGGGGTCCGCCTGGGCACTAGTGCCAGGTGCAGTCGCCAGCTGAGGTGGGAGAGGTGGGTCCGCTGGGACCTGCCTTCCCAAGCCGCTCTAGGTTTCTGAGTAGTTATGTTAGTTTGGGTTAGTGGCATTTTATTCCATTCAGATTAGTTGTAACAGCATGCATTGGTATTCCCATCAAACAAACACCCAGATATGAACACCATTGAACAAGGGCATATCAATATCACATGCATTATTTGAACAGCAAAACACAGTCAAACGACATGCAGGGTTGATTAATGGCAACAGGCCATCAGATTTGCAGGTATGAACAGGGCACATGCACGAACAGACATGCATATATGTTTGAAACGGACAAATGTCCATGATTAATGAAATGTTCACATACCATTATTTAGTGGATGTTGTTATATGGAATTATAGGGTTGGGTGGGGATAGAAAGTGATGACACATTCATATGTTACACATTGATTCACATTTATCATAGGTACACAATTAAGTTGAGGCTGATGTTTCAAAATAATCTTTATTTGACTGTCATGCTACACCTGTTACACATACATCACTATCCTACTTATTTTGAATTTGATCAGATACATCATCCTGCTACACTTTGATGACAGGACAGGGGACAACTATGGCTGTTTAGTCTGTCAGATAATCATTCATTCTATCTGCAAATTGTTTACTGTTATCACCATATACAGATTTTGAGCTAGACATTCAGATTCAGACACACTGAAATCAGTTTGGGATGTTAATTTGTACTTCCCACATGCATTTAGTTCTGTAAAACACACTGAGGCTTATATATTCAGGGGTTATTACTACTTTATTTATTCATACATGAGCCTTTCTGTCACTCTCACACATTCTGCAACTTCACAGTTCAGGTTGGTACTTCTAGGCTTTGTTCACATATTAGACCTGTGGTGATTCAAACACTTTCCAACAGCCTCACTTCTGTCATGATTCAGCATTTGAACAGGGATATATCTCACATGTGACTACCTCAGATTCTGAAGCTGTACTCTTGAGACTACTGCAGGTTACAGTATATTTAATTAATGATGGGACATCTGTATTACAGCACTGTTTAATTCTATCAATTATATTTCCAGTTACACTTGCATACTGATGAACTTGTTGCAGCCATACCTGCAGACTTTCAAATCCTGCTTGCACATTATATTACTTTTAATCAATACACTGCACTGTTCTGATACATGGTACATAATAATATTTATTTACAAGTACTGGGTGGGGTTACTAACCTGCATGGTGGCGCAGCCGCACCAGCCTTCTGGCGTGCATCTCACGATTCGCAGAGCGGACACCTGCAGCTGTAATACAAAGGGAATAATATTGACTACACATCTCCATGGTATCAGCTGGTTGAAATCCTTACATACATGGGTAAAATGTGACTTACTCAGTAGTGGGCGTTGGGCATTTGCCGGGCCTCCTGGATCCAACGGTTCAATTGGTCCTGCTTGCGCCTCTTCAGGTCCGCATGGTGGTGACGGACCTGCTCACCAGTGCGTGGAATGCCAGTAGCACTGGTCAGATCACGAGCCAACTGGTCCCACGCCTCTGCCCTATATACTCCCCATGAGACCTGGCCCTGCATGAGTTGGGCCTCGTGATTATGGACAAGGAGCCAGACCATGTATCTGGACTCCTCAACGCCCCAACGCTGTGCTCGAAAGCAACGCCCCTCACCTACTCCACTCATGCTGACTGCAAGTCTGTTCTACAATCAGTTATGCTGTGTATTCCCGCCTATGGGGCTTATATATGCCGCTTTTCCGCACATTTCTCTGATTGGCCGTTTTGGAATTGTATCTACTTCACTGAAAATGCTTTCTCATGCTCCATTCTGGGTTTTATCCCATATATATGCTATTTCTGCATTTCTAGGTATTGCTGTCATGGCTTGGTGGTTTAGTTCCTTGTCTGTAGTGCATGGTATCCTGGGTTTGAATCTGGCAACTGATTTTTGCTTTTCCTGACAGAAATGAGTTGAGGACCTGTCAATCAAACATGCCAAAAGCACTTTTAAGCACTTTAAACCTGTTCTGCGCCGCTTGCTGGAGGTAACGCATGCGCACTGGAAGTTAGCCTGTGGGTGGGGCAGGCAAACGGTGTGCGCTGGGATAAATCTTAATTGGCAAGTGACACACATGTTCAGCTAATTGCACACAGTTTCAGCCTGTTTACCTGCTGCTTGGCAACGGGCACGCAGTTTGCAGCTTTTTAAACACTACTCAGCTACGGGCACTCTGTCTCACGGCAGCTTAGCTATCAGTACATTTCTGACTATTTTTCTTCTTATGTTACTTCAAAATGCTCTATTTCATTCCATTTTACAAAAGGGAATACATTTACATTTGTACAATACTGTCAGGGGGCTTTTTAGTGCTTATTTACAAAAAAAAAAAGGTTGTTGTAGGGGCTCGAACCCTGCCTGCCTACTCTTAGGGCGGCTACTCTACCGCTAAGCTATTATTTCTTGGCTTACTTTGCATATTTAGTTCTTATATCCTTTTCCACTGACTGCTAACTGTGATTGCGTTAGTAGCACACCCACGCACACAGTAGCAAACATTTACGGGGTTTAACAAAAAAAAAAAAGGTTTTAATTTACTTTTATGACATCTCTTCACTTTATACACTGATGGCCAGTCGGGGCATGTGTTGTATAGTGTGTTTATTCACATTTTCATGGCCTTTCTCGTGGCTGTTTACTTTCAGCCATTCTAGTCTTCCGGGGGCGTGTCCACTTGCAGAGCTTAGCCTACAGACACGCTTCTACTCTCTTACACGGACCGTGTAAGAGTTACTAGTGTGATTCAGCATGCCTCATGCACCTCATGCATATGCATGACATGCTGACATCACACAGTTTAACTGCAGCCTCCGTGTAAGAGTTATAACTCTTACACGGAGGCTTCCTGAATCTGGCCCACAATGTCAGAATGTAGGTGCATCCCTGACCACATGCCAATAGGCTGTAGTGGTACCAGTTCAGAAAAAGTGAGTGTGCATGTGTGTGCACATGCGTGGGGTGGTCACCTCAGACCCAAAGAATTGGAAACAGTGGCCCTACTTCTGCTGGATATGGAAAAATATGGGTTTGAATCTTGCAACGTTTTTTGCAGAGGGAAGAGCAGCACTGGATGAGGGACTAATGGCACATGTTTCCTTATCATGATCTTCCTATGACATTCAGCACCATATCCCAGAAGGCACTATTCCCATAAAGGAATAACTGACATTTACTTAAAATCATTAAATGTCACTCCATACATAACACTATGGGTAAACCAAATGTTAAGCATCTGCACCCAACAAGTGAGGGTGGAGAGGAGGTTTACCTGTCCATCCTGACAGGGGATGCCAAAGGTTTCCCTCAGGGATCTGTATTGGACTTCTTTTTGGACTGTACTTCTCAGATATAAAAGTGGAAAAATGCCTGCGAATAACCAGATACGCTAATGATGACAAGCAAGAAAACGCAACTGCGTCACTGAAAGATGCCGAAGTTCTCCAAGATGGTCTATAAAAAATATATACCTAGTACAACAGTACTGACATCATGAGACCTGGCAACATGATATTTCTTATGGTTAAAAAATAAATGGTCAAATCATTAAAAACAATACTGTCAGTAAATGTCTACCTATAATGTTAGACAACAATTTAAACGTTTTTGTTCTGTACAACTTTACTGCGCATCAAGCATCACATTCCATATTGATCTATTTTTCAAAAATTCACTTTCCAATAATATTTATATTTACAAAGAAATAAAAAAAATCACCAGTAGGCAGTGAAAAATATTTACCCTGTTTGTTACTTGCCTACTGCTATTATATGCTCTACACTTCTGCTCATTTTGGACCTGAACTCCCTCCTCAGAATCCTCTGTCTCCATTTCTATCCTTCTACTCAGTCACTATAATCCTTTCCTGACACTCTGCATTCATTCCCCCATCCCTTTGCCACATTTATTCAGATGCTTTACCTGAGTCTTGCAAACCTTAATTACTTGTTTATATTTCTTGGCTCTATCCCTTCTACTCTTGTGCTGTCCTCTTTACCATGAAAACATGCTTAATTCTTTAATTAGCAATATAAATAGCACTGGATACCTGCCAAGATGTGCAGCTTACAGTACAAATGTCAAAGACCGTTTTCTTCAATTGTACCTAAGGTCTCATCTAACACCATTCAATAGCTTGCAAGTCACTTGGTTTCTGAAGTATTAAGTACATGGGCAAATATTGGTTATTTTCATAATTACTAACAAACAGCTAGCATTATCTCCAGTATTCATCATCCATCTATTCATAACACATTTTTGAACATGGGGTCAGGTTGTCAGTTAACTCATTCACTCCAATGGAGTTTAAGAAGTTTGCACTATAACTTCCATTGGGCGGAGCCTAACCCTTTTCACAAAATCAAATTATGTCCTCACATTTCAAATAAATGTTTATATCTCTGGAACCATAGGGGGTTACTAAAGAAGTGTAAATGAAAAACTCTTCAGCATAAGCTATTTTTATAGTGGTAGTATTCTTTAGGTTGCAGGTCAAACAGAATGTTATAACTCACAGTAAATGCAGTAAATAATATGTTTGTAATATTTCGTAACAACTTACAATATCTCAGCAATCACTCAAGTTACACACATACTGTCATCAACATTTTATTCATCTATCCAGTAGCTTTCATTTGAAGCTAAGGAGTTCTGCCTCTGTTACCTGGTTGTTGGGATATTTAGAAAAATATGAAAAGTATATCTATACTGCGGTGGTGGTGCTACGGTAGCGTTGTCGCCTCACAGCAAGACGTTGTCCTGTTCGATTCTCAGCTAAAGCGTCTTCTGTGTGGAGACATGTGTGAATGGGCATACCTTCGTTGAAGGTTGTGCGTCAGGCCTGGCAAGTCGGTACGTAAACATCTACTGCCAATCATTAGCGAACCGGAGTTCCGCTGTGGCGACCACTAACTGGGAAAAGCCGAAAGATACAACATGAAAAGTATATCTATATAAATTAATATCATAAAAACAGCACTTAATATCTATTTACCTGCACTAGACAGAGGTCAAATATTAATGCAGTTGAGTTTGCTATCGTGTAAGCTTTAAGATGAACTCTTTTAAAACATTGTACATACCATGGCTTTTGAATTATTGATGCAAATATGAACAAGCAATATTTGACGCCTAGAGGTGTCAGTAGGAGTTAACTGCAGATGCACCTGGGGGAGCCTCTCAGATGTAATGAGTTAAAGAGTGACAATACAGTCCCAAGATGTACAATGCCAGGTGGCTAGCCTTGTTGTGGTTGTTCCTTCATACCACACAATTGCATGCACACTCACACCTATGGCCAATTTAGAGTGTCTGATTTACCTGCTATATGTCCTATTAATGTGGGAGAAAAACAGAGCATCTGGAGGAAATTCACAAGGACACAGGAAGGATATGTAGACTCCACACAGAAGGTGCCCCAGCTGAGAATCAAACCAGGGAAACTCTTGCTTTCAGGTGACAAATATCTCTGGTATAATGTGGTATAAATGGACACTGGGCTTGAGGCACACACACAGTAGTAGTTTCCAAAGTTTATTCTTCAGACTTTGCTTCAAACAAACGATAAAAACAATACAAATCAGTAACCATAAAGTGCTTTTCGTCTCACCCCTTAGTGAGACTTCATCAGACAGTTGCAACAAGAATGTTTCAAACAGTATATACAAGTTCAAACCACATCAGCTTCCTCCAAGCAAAAGGCAAACCCTCCCCCAAGGTAAGCAGGAAAGAACAATTAACCCATTGCATGCTTCTCTAAAAATCCAGCTTCTTGTAAAACAAGTATGTATGCAGTAAATATGTTTGTATATGTGTAAATATAAATATAGCTCATCAGTTCGAAAACACTCTTAAAAGACCTTTTAAAAGTATATTCAGAAATATTTAAAAACCATGTTAACATTAAAACCAATAGTTAAGGTAACAGTAAAAAGTGAGAAGTCAAAAATGAAGTGTAAAATTGAAAACAAAATAAAATATTTACCACTTTGTGAAAAAGTATTAAAATCGTAAATAACTTTCAATAGTAGTTAATAATGACAGTTCTAAAAAGTAGGATGAAGAAATATATAAAAAACACTTATATTAGCCCCATGTTGTCTGAATTTAAAACCATCAAGCTAAAAAGCTATAAAGACTGGAGCAGAGAAAACCATCCTGTAAAGGACGTCTGGTGAATATGATAAAAGATGAAATAAGAGTGTACACATTCACATAAACAACTCTAAATGCAAACACATTCATGTGTAGATAACAACTAAGTCTGAAGAATAAACTTTGGAAACTACTACTGTGTGCATGCCTCAAGCCCTCTTGCCTGCATTCCTGTTTTTGCAGTTACCTGTTTCAGTATTCCAAGTCTGTATAAATGGACATTGACAATGAATTTACCTGTTACCCACCATAGTATTTCACACCATACCCCTCAATAGCATGTAGGACTCTCAGTTAAGAAAATGTGAACATAAATATGCAAATATGAATAATTAAGTGACAAACAATGATTACTTTCTCCACTGCAGGATGTCCTAGATTAACAATCTTAGTGTCATTGTGTTAATAAATCTTTGCCCTTTGTAATATTGCCTATTATTAGCTAGTAAGTTACTTAGTTAAAGAAGCCAAACCCAAAAAAGGATTTGAATGCCATATGGTGATATGGGTGTTAACTGGAAGTGTACAAAAATGTAGGCTTGAGTGAAATACATATCTTCCATCATTCCTCCAATACACAAATAATCCTACTTCATCTGGATTACTCTACATTTCTGCCATATATGCAGCTGACCTACCCCCTACACATCCAACATATATCATGTAGACACCACTCTCCTTTCCCACATTAAAAATTATCTCAATGACACCTGCCTTTGTTCCTGTACTTCTCCAGACTAACTAGTTTTAATAGCTTCTGGTCATACTTTTTTTTCCCTCCCTGACCACCTCATAATCTATGCTCTCTCATATGTCTAGAGAATCTCTAACCTCATCGTTTTCTATACAATACAATAAGGAATTATATCAGATGACTGTATAATACAAATGTCAGCTGTAACAGCATAGAATGTAATTTCTGCTGTACTGTAAATCTTGTATTTTTGTTGTATAATTTTTTTTATATAAGTTTTGTATAATCTCTATATGGGGAGCTTTTCTCCCCGGGCCTCCACTGAAAATGGATCTTATCCCAGTCGGACTTTCCCAGTAAAAAAATTTAAAATTAATAAATATGTGCTGAAACTTCCAATGTACATGCCCTAATGGCATGAGTGATGCAATTTCCTTAATTTCTTTCCAAAAATCTGTCACTCCCTACTGCCCATCCACCCTAGCCCAACTACTGTTCCATTTCTCAGTTGCTAGCCCAACTCATTCCTGTCCCAAACATTTATATTCTACTCCTATTCTGCCCTTTTGATATCATCCCCATTCCAGTGAACCCCATTATTATTTACCTTTCTCCTCACCCTTCTCCTTTAGATACTATGTTGAGCCCCTTAAAAAAGACAGCGTCTCTTGCTTACCCCAAATTCTTCTTGTCTCTGACAAAACTCATTAAACTCCAGTAGCTTTTTTAGTAATGGAACAAGTTCGTAATGACCCCCAGGGAGGGATTACCAAAGAACATATTGAGGCATGTGAATTGAAATGGCAATCAAAAATGAATGCCATGTACCTTCCAGGGTTAAATGAGGCTTGTTCTATTAATGCTGTTTTAAAATTAAAATACTATACCGGAGCTTAAACAATTTGATTTATTAATTATACATCAATATTTAATGGTTGGTTGATATCAGGTAACTTTTTAATTTTTGTATTTAAGTGGGTTGGAGAACAGCTTATTTTAGTTCTGATGAAGTTCAGTTAATTAGGAACGAAAGCATTCAACTTGTTACAATAAATGTATGTTTTTTAATGCTGTCTTGGAGTTGTTGGTCAACTACCTTACCCTTCAGACTAACCCCCCCCTATATGCTTCCCTATATGTATATTACATGCAGGAGGATTAAGGCCCTATTTTTCAGTTTTCAATTTTCCAGTCTTCTACTTTATTTCTGTTTAGATCCTCCTCCTTTTTTCTTTACCATACCATATCTTCTGAGTCCTAAGTTATCCCCCCACTCAAGGTAAATCATCTTCCTGCACTCTGAACACTTCAGATATTAAGGATGACATTTCAACTCTAGCTCCATCTCAGATTTAATAAAGATATTCAGAATGAGAAGCATATATATATATATATATATATATATATATATATATATATCTACATCTTGTAATATAAGCTCATCATCTTTGAAACAATGCCTACTACTTCTCCCATAAAGTCCTTCCTCTCTTTCTTTTAACTCCTGATCCCCTGCTTAAGACTGTCTACACCTATCAAAAATAAGTTTGGGGAGAGTAGATAATCTTACCTAAGTCTCTCTTCCTAATAATAGCCTCCATGATCTTCCCCTCATTGACCAAGAGCCCCCAATCCATGGCATTTTCCACAATGCCTTCATAGGGTCATAGGTTAACACTAGGCCATGATGATGTGATGATCTGGTGGACCTTTTGTAATCTAGCCGCATGATCCCTCATTGAATTTACCAAGTCCTGAAATTAGTACCAGACTCACAACAGGATGAATTACTTTGGACCTACTTACATACCCTTTCCATAAAGGCTTGAGGGGCCAACTGGATGGACTACTTTGGACATATTTATGCCCCTTTCCCATAAAGGCTTCAGGGATGAAACCAAGGGTATACTTATCCCTGCCTATCCAGTCATCCATATTATGTTTAAAAAGGGTCAGAGGACTACTACTCTTTACATCCAGTGGGAGTCATTTCCATAAAAGAGGCATTCTCTGTGTGATAGACATCAGTCACACCAGCAGGACCTATGTATATTGTGGTGGAAGTTTAGATGTCTTCAGTGGGTTTTTAGAATGCTAACAGTTTTCTGGATGTGAAAGAGGTTGCATAGGACCATCTCCTTTGAGTCTGTTTAGGCTAGGTAGACGTCCTCTCTCAGAAGTCGATAGGACACAGAAAAGAGTGAGAGTGCTTTAAAGTGATTAGGGTAGCTTAAAGTGGACATGCTGTTGATCGTCTTCATAAAAAAATGCTGTGATCTCTCTAGCTTGGTCATGTGCTTAGATAAGTACATACCAAAGGCAGCAATAAATTCTATAATTGGCCTGTTGAAGGAGGACTAGAGAGAGAGATGATGACTTTCTTGGATTTAGAAGCTATAGTGCTGATAATCAATGGCTATATAAAAGGATTTCCTAACAACAGTGGTAATGTGGTGGTCAAAAAATACTTCATTTATGGTCTAAAATACTTTTTAAGCATGAATATAATTTGATTGTTTGTCTGATGAAGTCTTTCACATAAAAAGATGAAAGTGCTCAGCATTTTATGTATAAATAAAAGGATTGGATTTTAAATCTACGAGCAGTGATTTTAAAAAGTTTTTAAGGGAATTTTCCTTTAATTACAATTCTGGTGCCTGTATTTCCAACTTTCAGAGAGCCATTTGTTTCAAGTCAATCAGCATCACCCATATGCTCCCTTTCTCTCTCCATTCTGCCAAGTTTATAAAATAAAGATATGTTCTCCATTGATCTGCTGTTGACCTCTCCTTAATAAAATCAGCTGCTCCTCCCCTGTCACCCCTGCAACCACTTCTCCAATGTTTTTGTGAACATCCTGTCAACTAGTTCGGCTTCTACATTACAGAAAGAAATTGGTCTATAATTCTCTGCCTCACTATTCTCCTCCTTCATAACAGCTGTCATAGCAGAATGGGAGAGAGAGAGAGAGAGATGTGTTACATTCACAGAAGGATGAGTGGTTACCCGGGCGTCTCCCATGGTAGTGACTGGAGACATTGTGTATGGAAGGCATGATCCCAAGAGGAGGTGTGTGGGTGATCATGGCTGAGCTGCTGCAGAGGTAGGGTGATACACCTCAATGTCTTCTGCTGAACTCCTGCCCTGTGGATGTAACAGAGGTAGGGGTGATACACCTCAATGTCTTCTGCTGAACTCCTGCCCTGTGGATGTAACCATAGTCACCAAGGGACAGGAGTCTTTGGTAGGTCATAACAGAACACCTCCAGCTTTATAATGACAGGGTGAACCCCCAGGACACCTTTAGGACCCATACTGCCCATGGCAGGAAAAGAGTATCCCAGTAGTCCCCGAGATGGATGTGGAACAATGGGACAGCTGTCTGAATGATGGTAAAGGGGATCATTAAAAAAAAGAAACAATAAGATTATACAGCTATTTATTTCTAAGCCACGATAAAGCACTAACAGCTTTTTCTGGCTCATCCCAATCTAAATAAGTGACTTATTCAGGGTTACACAGTTAGAAGGTAAATGGAGGCCCCAAGGGGATCAAACACTGAACTACATGGAGCAGTTCATTAACAATTCATGACTTTTATTCTTTGCACTAACTGCAAGACTGAAGTTGGTAATATTTGACCATCCTAACAAATGCGTACATATCACACAAAGTAGAGATGTCTTAAAAAATAAATAAATAAATTATAAAATTAATACTGTTGCATTCCAACAATAGTGTCTTTCACATGTGATTAGAAATATGCATATTCTAAAAATTCATGTATGTATACTTCACAGTGGAAAGAATTCAATGATTTGAGCAGAGCTCTATAAAGATATATGTATTATACTTTAGGAGTCTCTTGTTCCTGCTTTCTCCTCCAATTATTAAATCCATGCTTTTCAGAGGGAGATACATTTTTAATTTGTTACATGGCATGCTACTATTGGTGTAAAAGGTTTCATGAATTACTGTAACACAGAAATCATGCCATCCAGCAACCAAATTCAATTATTATTGAAAAGCCATTCATTTTGTTCTACAGCAGGGGCCAGTTCTCCCTGAAGACCCCATATACTGATTGCACAACCTCATGGAAAAGGGAATATCTGATGTAGCAAAAAAATGGAATGCTGTCATTGGCACTACAAAAAGAATTGAGTGTTCTAATTTTCTTACATGTATGTGACCTTGGAGTTTATTTATTTATTGACATTTGATTACTGGGAAAGTGCCCATTTTCAGTGGAGGCCCTGGAAGAAAATCTCCAAAGTGTTACAAAAACATGTTAAGAACGATAATAATACAAAAACATCTACAGTTCAAATAATTATACCAAATTAGACATAATGTGAAAACACGAGTGAAGGATAGCTACATCTTATATAACTGTGATTTCATATTTAGAGAAATTGCAAACACTTTCTAGAGAAATTAAAGGCAAGTTGCTATAATTCAAACAAGAACTGCTGTATAAGTTGTAATATTATAGCAAGTGGTGTGTGGTCATGGATTATTGCATCTTTGTAATTCTTGCAATTCTCATGTTTTGCAGTATTTGGCAAATTCAAGATTTGCTGTTAATGTGGATTGTGTGTTATTTGAAAATTTTCAGTTTTGATACACTTGTCCTATTACAGTTCTGGCAGCAGTCCCACAAGGTTAGATCATTTGAAGACGTAGCTAATGTGCATGGATGAAGACCATAAATAGTTTCATAGGTAGGTACTAGGCTATCTGCCTTACGGCATTTATAAGCCTAGCCAGAATGTGTTAGCTTTCACCTCCCTTTTAGACTAGATTCCTGAGCTTCTGTCCAGCAGGGCCATAGAAGTGATCCCAGGACCAAATTTATGATTTCCCATCCACTCATCAAGAATTCTCTTGAAGAGGCTCAGCGAGGGGCTCTGCCTAACATGGACTTGGATTCTATTCCAGAGCGCGGGAAGCCTTTGGGATATGAATCTATCCCTCCAGCATGTCCTATTTATTGTTGTGCTAAGGTTTAAATCCCTGGAGCGTGTAGCTCTAATGGATCTGGTTTTCTTGAGGTGGAGCATGTCCAACAATTCCGGGCTAGACATGGCCTTGTATGTCAGGCAGAGATCACCTCTGAGTAGGCGGTAGGCAACTGAGTAGAGCTGGAGTTTCTTTAGTCGAGCTGCATAGGGCAACTGTTTGAGGCCCACGATCCTCTTGGTGAGGTATTTTTGAGGTCTCTCCAGCTGTTGCAGGTGTTGGGTAAGGTACATCCCAAATGGGACATTGTATTCAATTATGGGCCTGATGAGCGATGAGTAGAGGGGCACAATGACCTCTCTTGATCTAGATGTGAACCCTTTCGTGATTAGGTGGTCTATATAGAAGGTTTTTCTAACCACTTTGGCAATATGATTGTCAAAGGAGAGGTTACTGTCTACTTGGATCCCCAGATCCCTGATTACTTCTTCCATAATTAGTGGATTACCTCCTGTATGGTAGTTTGTGAGCACTTTGTTTTTCCCAAAGGGGATGACTATGCATTTTTTTGCATTTAGCTTGAGGCCATGGTTCTGACACCAGGTATCAGTCTCCATAAGGCCCTTCTGGAGGATGCTTGTGTCAGCCGGAGAGTCGATTATGGCTCCCAGTTTGCAATCATCTGTGAACTTGGTCAGCCACAGGCCTCCCGTGTTTGCCTGTACCTCAGAGAAGTATATACCAAACAAGAGGGGTCCCAGGACTGATCCCTGTGGGATGCCACTTGTAACTGGTTTAGAGTCGGACATGGCACCCGCGACTCTAACCATGTGAGTTCTATCCCTGAGCCAGTTTGCAACCCATCTTGTGACATATGGGTTGATATTTAAGCTGGTAAGCTTATTTATGATACCAGAGTGAGGTACTGTGTTGAGGGCCTTTGCGAGGTCTAGGTAGGCTGTGTGGACTACCTTTCCCCTCATCTAAGGCTTTGGTAACTGTTTCGAAGAAGTCAACTAGGTTTAAGAGGCAAGATCTGCCCTTAACAAAGCCGAATTGGGTGGGGTCCAGTGTTTGGAGGTTCCCAATGTCTTTGTTTATGAGATCCATGATGATGCACTCCATAGCCTTGTAGACCAGGCTAGTCAGGCTTATAGGGCGATAGTTCCTGGGATCCGTTGTGGCGCTACCTTTGTGGAGCAGGATCACTGTTGCTGTACGCCATTCTTTAGGTACATAACCTGTGGTAAGGCTGAGTTGGAACATTGAATTCATGTGAGGGTTTAGTTCGTTTTGGAGCTCATGTAAGACACAGCCCGGGATACCATCTGGTCCCATTGATGCTGTTTTTTTTACTTTGGAGAGGGCTGTTTTCACCTGTGTGTCTGTGATGTCTGGGGGACCGCATTCTTCTGCGATAGACACAGGCCCTTTTGGGGGGGAAGGGGCGGTGAAGTCTGCACTGAACCTGTCTGCCAGGATGTTGGCAATGTCTGTGGGTTCAGTGTATTTTGTGCCATTTTGCACCAGCTCAGAGCAGATCTGATAGCTGCCACCCAGATTTTTGACATAGCTAAAGAACGCCTTGTGATTATCTTTAGAGTCTTTGGCAATTTTTCTTTCGAAGCTGGCCTTTGATAATTTTATGAGGGATCAAAGTTTCTTGCTAGTACTGATCAAGGATGCCTTCCCTTTTTGGGATTTTGCCTTGTCATGTAATAGTTTCCTCCTTCTGTTGTATAGCTTATTTATGGCTGGGGTCCACCAGACTTGGTCTCCTGTTCTTGGAGGAGTGAGTCTTGGTTTTACTTGGGATGGCACAATCCATGCATTCCTGTAGGTGCTCATAGAGTGCATTTGTAAAGGATTCTGTGGTTTGGGTAGCATGTTCCATTAGCCTGGAGGCTTTGAAGTTTTCCACCTTGGTCTTGAGAAGTGTTAAGTTTGCTTTTGAGAAATTTTTCACAGTGGTTTCCTTGGATGGGGGTGGGGTCGGGATGTGGATGTCCATTGTGATAAGTTTATGGTCTGATCTTACCAATGAGGGATTTACCTCTGGTGTGGAACATTGAGCCCCCATGTTGGTGATGACCAAGTCCAATATGTTGTCCCCTCTTGTGGGAGTGGTGAACAGTTGTTCCATGGTATTTGAGTTTATAAACTCCAGGAACTGTTGGGCAAAAGAGTTGGGACTTGAGTAGTTTTCCCAGTCAATGTTTGGGTAGTTGAAATCCCCCAATATTATGGTGTTTGGTGAGACCTTCATATTCTCCAATGTTCTCAGGAATGCCGAGTGGGGATCCTGAGACAAGGTGGGTGATCTGTATTAGGCTATGAACTGAAAAGCAGTTTTACCTACTGTTAGTTGCACATGGATGTTCTCCACTGCCTTGTGCAGTGCCACTAACCTGGAGGTGTGGGTATCCTTGATGAAAATGGATACTCCCCCGCCTTTAGTATTCCGGTCCGAGTTCTGGGGCCGAAAGGAATGGTATGAGTTGAATCCTGGTAGTGCTGGGAATCTCTCTGGAGCCTTGAACCATGTTTCTGTTACTGCACAGATATCCATTTTTTCCATACTGAGGAGTGCCTCGAGTGCGTGCATCTTGAGGTTTAGACTTTTGGCGTTGAGTAGCATTACCCTTAGTTTTTTGTTTCTGGTATTGCCTATGGAGGTGGGTTTGTCTTTTGTGCCTTGCCTAAAAAAGGCACTATGGGGGTGGCAAGAGCCTTAGCCAGTATTCAAAAGCCTAAGGGTGACAGGTGCAAGCCGTCCCTGGCGAAGCAACGTGGCTTATCTAGCATGTCTTCCCAGGCTGACAGACACTGGATCCCCTTTGAATGACACCAATAGCTTAGCCAATTGTTAAAATTTATCATTTTGTCTTTATACTGTGGCATCATTCTTGGTGAGGGCAATATGCTACTCACGGTCAGTGTCATACCAGCCTGGGCTACATGATCAGAGAGCTCCTCTATGTCTCTTTTCATGTAGTCCAGGGAGGTACATCTTAGGTCATTCACACCAACATGGACAATGACAGAGTCATATTTGTACCTGCTGTGGAGTGACCTGAGTGCCTATGTTATGTGGTGGATTCTGGCTCCCAACAGTCAGCTTACAATGACCCTCTCCTTGTTCAGTCTGGTGAGTGGGTCGTCA